>NW_006408660.1:1072375-1081074 GCF_000296735.1 Chrysochloris asiatica
CATAAACATTGATCTCTTCCAATCAGTCGGCCAGACAGTTGTCTTCCAATTCACAGTAAAACATTAAACAAAACCAAAACTCTATGCAGCACAGTTCTACTCTGACACAGGTGGGACACAACGTTGAGTTGGAATCTCTTGGTTATTACAATCACCCATTATACAGATTAGAAAAGCAAGGTTCAGAACTGAGAAGTGACTACTCAAGGCCCGACAGTTCACTCTCCTTTCCCCAGGGTCACTGGTAAGAGACCACCCCACTCCCTGACTTGCTCCCTAAAACCAGGCTGCTAAAGAGAACATGATGTTGGAACCCCACTTGCCAGCTATGGCATCTTGGGTTGCTCAGGAAAAATACCCACAATTCTCTGAGAAACGTGGAACCTTCCATTTGGAATTTTGGAACCTGGATGTCCCAGCATTGTAGATCCTGGAGTCTTAGATTTGAGCTAAGTAGGTGATGTACCCAGAGCCTACTTAATGCAGATCTCATCAAACCAGGATCAAATCCCAAGTCCATCACCTTTAAGCTGTGTGACCTTGGGCAACTCAGCTCACTTTTCTAAGCCCCATTCCTCATCTGGAACACAAGAACCATAACATACCTCCAGCTCATGGGACTTCTCCATGTGGAGTGTTTGTGTGGTTGTTAGGTGCTGTCGAGTCAGTACTGACTGATGGCGATCTCATGCACAACAGAATGAAACACTGTCCTGTCCTGTGCCAGCCTCACAATCGTTGTATGCTTGTGCCCATTGCTGCTGCCACTGTGCCAATCCATCAAGGGGTGGGGGTCTTCCTCTTTTTCATTGACCCTCCACTTTACCAAGCAGGATGTCCTTCTCCAGGCACTGGTCCCTCCTAATAATATGTCTGAAGCATGAGAGACAAAGTCTGGCCATCTTGATTTCTAAGGAGCATTCTGACTG
Source organism: Chrysochloris asiatica (assembly GCF_000296735.1). Classification (NCBI taxonomy): domain Eukaryota; kingdom Metazoa; phylum Chordata; class Mammalia; order Afrosoricida; family Chrysochloridae; genus Chrysochloris; species Chrysochloris asiatica. The sequence goes on from NW_006408660.1 coordinate 1,073,305, forward strand.
TACTTCTTCCAACACGGATGTGTTTGTGGAGTGTGGAGTGCATAGGAAATGATTATTGTTGTTGTCATGTGCCGTGGAGTCGGATCTGACTCATAGTGACCCTGTACAGGGTTTCTAAGGCTGTAAATATTTACGGGAGCCAAAAGCCTCATCTTTCTACTGCGTAACCGCTGGTAGTTTCAAATTGCTGACCGTGAGATTAGCAGCCCAATTCATAACCACTACGCTACCAGAGAAATGATAGTCAGTGATAAATGCCAGCTGATGTAATCATTAGGATTATTCTCTTTATGCATTTAGGGCAGAGGGAGAGGTCACTGGTAGACACAATTTTGTGCTCAAGAACTATCCTAAAGGTTGGTGGTTATAATCTACCAGATGTACTGCAGAAGAAAGGCCCTGGTGGTCTGTTTCTGTAAAGATTTTTTAAAAAACACCCAAATCAATTGCCATCAAGTCAATGTCAGGGTAGGACTGTGCCCATCTGGGTTTCAGTGGCTGATTTTTTCAGAAATAGATCGCCAGGTCATTTTTAGTGTGGGTTCAAACAGTCAACCTCGTGGTTACTGTTGTTGTTAAGTGTCATCAAGTCTATCCAGACTCATAGCAACCCTGTATAGGGTTTACAAGGAGTGGCTGGTGGGTTTGAACTGCCAACCTTGCAGTTAGAAGTCCAGTGCTTATCCTACAGTACCAAACCAGTACTCCTTAGGTTACTAGTCAAGCTCTTAATAGTTTGCCAAGAAAACCCTGTGAGCAGCTCTATTCTCTAACATAGGTGGTCACTATGAGTTCAAATCCACTCAAAGGCAATGGGTTTGGCTTTTGGGTTTTAACACAGGGTAACCCTGCCATGTCCCAACCTTGACACATCTCTGACCTTGTCAGTCAATACAGGGCTGAGGCAAGGACCCTATAAACCTGTTTCCATTCCAAACCCTATTTGCCATTGTCATGGAATGAAATGTTGTTCCCTGTGTCCTCCCAAAATACATGTCAACTTGACTTGATCATGATCTTCAGTGGGTTGACAGTTATGTAATCATCCCCCACCATGTGATCTGATATGATGAGCCAATCAGTGTCAGGGGATTAAAGTGGTATGTAGCATCCACAAGGATGCAGGCCTTTCACAAGGAATCAAAGGAGGGAGAAGAAGCAGACAGGGGACAGACCTGGAATCTCTGCACTGGGAATCTTCTAGATCTAGGGGGAATTGATACTAAGACTCATGGAGATCTCCAAGGAATACTGGGCCTATAGATGTTGAAAAGAGACAAGAAAGCCTATAGATGTTCAACTGTGAGCCAGTAGAGAGGGAAGTCTTCTCTTAGAGCGGGCACCCTGAATTCAGATATCTACCCTCCTAAACTGTGAAAAAGTACAGTTTTGTTGGTTAAAGCCAGCCCCTCGTGGTATTTCTGTTAGAGCAGTACTAGAAAACGGAGGAAGCCATCCGTAGCTGCTGCCTCTCCTGTGATGCAAATCTCAGTTTTTGAGAGTGGATGATATACCAGCCACTAAGAGCTCTGTGAGTATAAAAGTATATATATATATATACCCAGTCCCCAGCACCCCCTTGAAAGGACAGGGGTGACTGTTAATTCATGTTCAAGAAGGGGAGGAGTCCCTGAGTGGTACAAATAGTTAACACAGTCAGTTGTTGAAGGAAAGGGTGGAATCCATCCAGAGGCACTTTGGAAGAAAGGCCTGGTGATCACCTGATAAAAAATTAGCCACTGAAAACCTCATGGAGCACAGGGGATTGACTCAACAGGAGACACAGGGAGGAATACAATAGTTAAAGCGAATAGAGGTCAAAACTGTTAACTGTTGGTCCATGGAAGGAATTGCAATCATTGTAATGACACAAAGTGTATGATTTGTTGAGTACAAAAGTGATGATCTGTTCTGTAAACTTTCACTCAATTCACAATTAAAAGTTAAAAAAGAAGAATTAGCCATTGAAAACCCTAAGAATTACAGTTTTTCTGTGGCACACAGGTTGTGGCACACAGGGTGTGGCACACAGGGTCCAGGCCCAGGCCCAGGTTTGCACGAGTGGCTCATCTGGGCAGCCCAGTTCCCTAGGTTCACCTTTCTTGGCTGCTGGTCACGCTTGGTGAGCAAAGCACCCAGGATTTAAGGTGTGGCTCAGCCGGACAAAGGGCTGGGCATCACCTCCAGAGCCCACAGAGGAGACCCAGGGGGTAGGAGTTGGGCTACACAGAAAGGAAAACAAGACGGTCCAGGGAAGAGAAAACAAGAGAATTCCAAGTACTAGGGACCCTGATCCTTCTCTGTGGCATGTGTACTCTGGTGGTGTGTATTCTGGTGTGAGGAGGATGTGGGGGGGAGGGGCATGGCTTTAGCCATCAGCACCCCATTCTCCTTTAGCGCCCTGGTTGTTAAGTGCCGTCAAGTCGGTTTCAACTCATAGCAACCGTGTATAGGGTTTCCAAGGAGTGGCTACTGAGTATGAACCACCGACCTTGCAGCTCAAACTGACTTGAGGTCCAGTGCTTATCCTACAGTGCCAAGCCAGGACTCCTTAGTGCCCCAAAACCACCCCCAAAGAAGCATGAATGAAAGCATTCTAATATTTATTATTATCTTCTCTTTTGCTAATAATAATATCTTAATTCTAATGATTTGCTATGGATAAGTATCATCTTTTTAATAAAATTTTATAAAAGGGTAAAGCACAAGTTTTTGAGAAGGACATGTTAATGCGTCCTTAACACAGGCAAATCCTGTTCCCCTCAGCCTTTCTGGAATCACCGTTCTTCCTCTAGGAAAGCCCTCCGCCTCTCTGAACCTCAGTTTCCCACCTAAGAAGGAGAAGGTAGGCTCACTGCCAGAGAAGTACCCCCTCTAGGGTCTCTGGCAAATGTGACAGAAAGGATGGGATTCGAAGGGAGCAGGACCCAGAAGAGATGCAACTCCAGGAGGGTCTGGGCTTTGAGGCCCTTGGAGCCTTCAACTGCCCTCTCTGGGGTCTGCAGTGAAGGGCCTGGCAGCCTTGCCTTGAATCTTCCAGTAGCTATAAGGCCACCCAGTGGGGCCCTTGGGTTCCCCCCACCCCCAAGCCACACCCTGTGGTTTGTCTAGCCAGCACTTACCGCGTTCAGCAGAGCATGCAGAGCTGCCTTGTGGGCTCAGGAGACTCTCTGCTTTAGGGACAGTGACCAAGCACACCCCACTGGGCACTGCTGTGGTACCCCTCCAGTCGTGGCCCCAGCCCTGTCCAACCCCCAACAGCCGTGTGTGAAACAAGGAAGCGAGAATGTGGTTCCCCAGGCCTGGCCACGTGACGACCCACACCCCCTTGTTTGTGACAGTCTTGGTGACACCGTTAAAGAAGACAGGGTGGGTGGCGGGGAGATAGGGGGATGCTGGGTCTGACACTACTCAGATTTCATAACCAAAAAACGCCATGGACCATGTGGAAACTTCTATGGTGGGGCTCTTTGACTGGGGGCCACTGCTTCACTCCTAGGGCAACAGAGATTAGGGAGGGTCGGGACTCCACCCTTGGAAGGAAGGGAGGGACCAGATAAAAAGGAGGTGGCTCTTGATTCTGCCCAAGAAGTGGGTGGGGTGGGTGCAGGGGGGAGATGCAAGACACAGATCTTCATGGAGCTGGTAAATATGATGCTCTCATTTTCTTTTTTTTAAACTTTTTATGGTGAATCAAGTAAAGATTTACAGACAAGATCATCAGCTTTACATTCAACAAATCATACACTTTGTTTCATATCAGTGATTACCATCCCTTCCATGTTGTTGTTGTTAAGTGCCATCAAGTCAATTCTGACTTATAGTAACCTTGTATAGGGTTTTCAAGGAGCAGCTGGTGAACTTGAACTGCTGACCTTGCAGTTCAAAGCGACTTTGCAGTCCAGCAGCATCCCAGGACTCCAGGCCACACAGTTGTCCCACTTTCTCCCTGTGGTTCCTATTTACATTCCACCCACCTTCCCATCCCTTCTCAACTTTGTCCTTAGGAAAATGTTGCCCTTTTAATTTTGAACGATTGACCAGTCCATGGTGAGCAGACTTGCTAGACTTGTTGCTCCCTTCCCTATAAACCTATCTACCATTTGGCTGAAAATTGGGTCACTAGCAAGAGCTCGTCTCCAGACCTGAAGGGTGGTCGAGGGCCACAGTCTGGGGCACCTCTGGTCTCTTTCTGACCAGTAAACCTGGTCTGTTCCTCTCTTTTCTTCTAATTAAGTAATTTTGAGTTTTGGTCCACATTTTCTCCCACTCTACTCAGGACCTTCTAATTGGATCCCTTTTAGTTCAGTTGGTAGTGGTAGCCGGGCACTGTCTAGTTCTGGTCTCAGAGTCGTAGAGACCGATGTGCATGTGTTCCACTGAACTAGCTGATCCCAAGCCTCTTCAATTCTCATCACCCTTCTGCACATGGAGAGATCAGTAGCTGGCTGCTCACCTCATTTTCTTTTGATATTAAAATAGTATCTTCAGAGGCACTGGTGGGCCTTTGGGTGCAACCATGGACCCCTCTGGGGAGTTGGAGGCAAGTCCTATGAGGCTGAGACCTAGTTATCTTATTTCTCCATTCTGATTGTTTCCCAAGCCCCGTCATCCCAGACTGCCTGCTCTGGAATCCAAAGACAAACAATCCCTGGCCTTTTTCTTCCTGGAGCTCTTAATCTGGTGGGGAGGTTGGCATGTAAGTGAATAAACAGACCATCAGGACATAGTGTGGTGTTACCCTGGGGTGAGAAAGAAGGTGCAGTCCCTAACCTACCCTGAGGAGAGAAGGGGGCTTGTCGTCAGGAGAGTCTCCCAGAAGTTATGACACTTGGGATGAGAAACAGGGGTTAAAGTTCAGGAAGAGAGCACAGCGTGGGACAAACCCGGAAGGACTTAATGCACAGATGGGAAGTGCAGGAAGGGGTCACCATCCGGAGTCCACTTGCAGCTTTGCACACAGTGGGTGCAGGGCATACCCCTGTCCATGCCCTCTCAGTCACATGCATTGTTTTAAAATGAAATGAAGTAAAATATAAAATATAGCAACCTACCACAAGAAAGGAAATAACAAAGATCAGAGCATAAGCAAATAAAATTGAGAATAGAATCAATAAAACCAGAAGTTGATCCTTGGGGGGAAAAAAAAATCTATAAAGCTGACAAACCTTTAGCTAAACTGACAAACACAAGAAGAGAAAGGCTGGAAATAACCAAAATAAAAAATGGAAGAGGCTACATCGCAACTGACTCAGCAGAAATAAAGAGAACTGTGACAGAATGGACTTCTCGTGTGACACTGTGGATCAGCCCTAGACTGAGAACCAGAGAGTCGGAAGTTCAAACCCACTGGCTGCCCTCACAAACCCTATACAGGGTCACTATGAGTCGGAATCGACTTGATGGCACTTAACATCATGACAGAATATTATGGGTTACTATACAGTCACAAACTGGATAATCTAAATGAAATGGACAAATTCTTAGAAGCACCCAACCTACCCAAACTGACTCAGAGGAAATAGAAACAGACCCTTAACAAGTGAAGAGATGGAGCCAGTGATCAAACACCTCCTAATAACAACAAAAGAAGTCTTGGATAAGATGGCTTTACTGGGGAATTCTACCAAATATTTAGAGGATCATCGACACCCAAACTCTTTCAACTCTTTCAAAAGATGGCAGAAGGAACAAATGCTACCTAATTCATTCTCTGAAGCAAACATAATCTTGATACGCAAACCAGCCAAAGACACCACAAAACAAACAAACTATAGGCCAATGTCTCTTATGAGTATAGACACAAAAATCCTCAACAAAATACTAGCAAACAAAATCCAAAGCATGTTAAAGGAGTCATTCACCATGAACAAGGGAGATTTATTCTAAAACAGTTTAATATTAGAAAATCAACCCACATAAAACACCACATCAGTAGAACAAAGAAAAAGAATCACATGATTATCTTTCCTTGTTTTAAAAAGTTTTTTATTGTGAATTGAGTGATAGTTACATGGGAGAAATCAGTTTTGCACTCATTCTATCGTATTTTATTTCATTGCAATGATTACAATACCCTCCGTGCACCACCATTCAAAGTATGCTTCTATATCCTTTGTTTTCTGTGGATTTTTTTTTTTTTTTAAATATACACACAAAAACACTCAGGAATATATAATCATTTAATCAACTAGAGGACACATTCTGCAAGCCTGCCTCCTGGCCACCAGCACACAGTCTTTCTCTTTCTATGAGTCTAGAGTCCTCAGCTGCTCTATCTCTCCATGTCATCATCTCTGCCTCCATCTCTGGTGTTGTTGCTTCTCTGGATAGGGTCCCACATTCCATTTATACTTTTCTCCCATGATAGTCCTACAAAACTTCTACCACTACAGTTGTGACAATCACAATTAGTCATGATAACAATTATTCACTACTGAATCATAAGAAACTTATCCCCATTTCCTTTCACCAGACCCATCTAGACAAGATGAAAACTACTCAGTGGGAATTCCCATGATAATCTTTATGGATGTAGAAAACACATTTGATAAAATCCAGCACCCTTTCTTGATGAAAATCCTGAAGAAAAGTGGGATAGAAGGGAAATTCCTCTGCATGATCCAGGATATATATGAAGAGCCAAAAGCTAACATTATACTTAATGGAGAAAGACAAAGAACTTCCTCCTTGAAATTGAGGACAAGACCAGAGTACCTGCCCTTACCACTTCTATTCAATATTGTGTTAGAAGTCCAAGCCAGAGCAGTAAGACAAGAAAAAAGAAAGAAAAGATGCCCAGAATGGAAAAGAAGTAGTAAATTTCTCTCTATTCAGTGATGATACAATCTGATATATAGAAAATTTCAGAGTTCACAAGAAACTTATAGCACTAATAGAAGAATTTAGTAAAGTTGCAGGGCATAAAGCCAACAAACAAGAATCAGCTGGGTTTCTATACATCAGAAATGAGTAATTTGAGAGGGAAATTAGGAAAACAATTCCATTTACAATCACATCAAAGAGAATAAAATACCTAGCAATAACTTGAAGTACTTATATAAACTATAAAATATTGTTGAAACAGATTAAAGATGACTTAACTGGAAAAAAAAAAAAAAGTCCCATGTTCATGGATTAGAAAACTTAATATTGTTATGAGGTCAATACCATCCCGAACAAAATTCCAATTGCCTTCTTTAGAGAAATAGAAAAACAATCCTCAACTTTCTATTGAATGGCAAGAGTCCTGAATAAGTAAAACAAGGTTGGAAGAGAAGAGCAAAGTAGGAGGAAAGAGAAATTGGCCACAGTTCCTGATTTTAATCATCATTCAAAACAGCCTGGTACTAGCATAATCATGGACACACACCACCAGTGCAATAGAATGCTGTCTGTTTGATGGGGAAAGGAGAGATTCTTCCAAAAAATAGTGCTGGGGAGAACAAACAAAATGGCAGATCAGGTGGAAGTGCAATGAGGACCTCCACCAACAACAACACAGAATACAGGACCAAGCAGGCACAGGGAATGGTCCCAGAACTCTGAACCACATATGAATATTTAGAAGATGGGAAGACTTACAGCTAGGGAGTTTGTGGCAGAAGCCAGAAATCCACTGCTTTCTGGTTCGGGACGCTCAGCTGCTCCAGAAGCCGCCATCTTGTGTGGGCCCAACCGAGGAAAGGATCGGAGCAGCAACGGATGCCTGACAGAGCTGCGGAGATAAAGGTGTGGACATTCTTTTTTTTTTTTTTTTTTGTATCTGTT
>NW_006408660.1:1083476-1089485 GCF_000296735.1 Chrysochloris asiatica
AGTGCAGGACCTTATCCAGAGAAGCAGCAGCACCAGAGATGGAGGCAGAGATGGGGGCATGGAGAGGGGGAGTGGCTGAGGACTCTAGATTCATGGACTAAGAAGAGAAGGACTGAGAGCTGGTGGCCAGGAGCAGACTTGCAGAATGTGCCCTTTGGAGATGTAAATTAGTATATATGCTTGAGTGGGTTTTTTTGTTTGTTTTTTAAAAAGCTAAAGTGGATAGAGAGAAATACTGTTGGCTAATGGTACATGGAGAGGAGTATAATCATTGTAGTGAAGCAAGGTGTGTGATTTGTTGAATGTATAGCTGATGATTTGCCCTATAAGCTTTCACTTGGTCCACAATAAAAACCTTTAAAAAAAAATAGTGTTGGGAAAACTGGATTTCCACATGCAGAAATATGAAACAGGATCTGAGTCTCACATCATACAAAAAAAAATTTGGTGGCGTTGTTTACCTCCTAGTTCACTGCATACTACCCAGGTTTTTAAGAGTTTTCAAATGGTTCTTAAAAGTTTGCAAGGAACAACTATTTGTCTCTTGTTGTTGTTGTTGTTAAGTGCTGTCAAGTTGATTCTGAGCCATAGCAACCCTGTATAGGGTTTCCAAGGAGCAGTTGGTGAGTTTGAACCATTAACCTTGCAGTTCAAACGGCTTTGCAATCTGGTGCATTAACCCACAGCGCCACACCAAGATGCCATTTGTCTGTATTCCCCTGGAATAACAGAGAAAGGAGTCAGGAATAGGAGGATATGGGATGTGTGGCTAATAGTCTCCATGAACAACTGTCTCATTTGTCATAAGACCAGGAGAATCAGAGGATGCCCAGAAACCATGATTGAAAATTTTCATCAAAGATTCCAGAGAAGAATCCTGATCAAAAGAGAGAAAATATAGATCAAAATTTCAAATTCTCATGGACTGGAGACTTTCTGGAGTCATGAAGGGTAGATGAGCCCCTAAAACATCTCTTTAAACCTTAAACATAAAATATCCCCTGAAGTCAGCTTAAAACAGAAAAGTTTAGCTTAATTCTTGAGAAAGATTTTCTTTAAGCAGTACATTCTTTTCAGCATTATATCCATGGGATAAAATTACCACAGCAACTTGAAAGGTAGTGAGTTTCTGTTAGTGAGGAGGGAACAACTCACAAGGAGGGTGAGAATGTTTACATAACTCCAAGAATGTCATCAATATCACTGAATCGTACACGAACAAACTGTTGGATTGGTGTATGTTTTACTGTGTCTATTCTCAAAAACAAAATAAAATTTAGGGGGAAAAAATGAAATGAATCCTGTCATAAAGAGAAATGAAGTTCTGATGCACAATACGACATCAATGGACCTGGAAAATATTATTTTGAATGAAATAAATCTGACACAAAACTGTAAATATTGCACGATCCCTGCAGAGTAGGCAAATGTGCTGAGACAAAAGTTTACTGGTGGTGACCAGGGGCTGGGAAAGGGGCGGGTGGTGGGTAGAGGGATACTACTAAAGGTGTGCCGTCCTGGTGCGGCACTGCAGGATTTGAATAGAAAGGTTGGAGGTTCAAACTCACCAGTTGCTCCTTGGAAACCCTATGCAGGAATGCTAATGATGCCCAGAGCCGAGCAGGTATCCCCAGAACAGAATCAGTCACCTTAAGGCGTTGTGGCTAAGAGGGCTCCACAACTGAGACAGGGAAACTGAGGATCTAAGGGGGTGTCGGGAGCCTTGGAGCCCTGCCTTCCTCTTCCCTAGTGGGGTTGGAATACTTCAGCATCTGCCAGGGACTGCCCTGTACCCCTTGCCCAATGAAGATGTGAGGTCTTTCACCCAATTACTCACCCTGAAACCCTGGGGTGGGGGCCTGCGGTCTTTCCCCTCTGGCCTTCAGTCCTCTCTCTGTGAAATGGGGAGTCTCTAAAGAGCTGTGAATGGATGGTGATGGCCACGTTGGAGGGAAATTGGGGTGGCGCAAGGGGAACCCCCCCCTGAGGCCAGTGGACCACTGGTCAGGGTGGGAATGGGGAACAACCCCGACTTTGCAGCAGGAACGGTGAGTGAGGGCTTTGCTAGCAGGTGTGTATGTGTGTTCAACCTTCCCGGCCTATCCATGTCTGGGGGGCTCCGGAATGAGGGACTTTTGGTGCCCAAACCGGGCACCTCAGGGTGAGTTGATCACACGAGAGGATGACTTGGCGGTTAGGGGAGCAGCTCATTTGTTAAATTCCGAGTGTGCCTCAGTAGGGGGCTGCTCAAAGGTCTGGAGCCAGCGGATGCAGAGCCCCCACATCCTCCAGATGTTTCCTTCCAGCACGGGCCCAGCCCAGCCCAGACTGCCTGAGGCAGGTTCCTTCTGCAGGCAGTTCCTGGGAGGGCCAGCACAAACAGGGGAGAGACTGACCCCCAGGCTGGCCCCCACCCCCCATCCCCTACAGAGCTACACACCACCCGGGACAGTGTTCTAGAGGGGACAACTCACCAGATCAAAACCACTGGCCTCTTACACTGGCTGTGTGGCCTGGGGCAAATCACTTCCCCTCTGGGAGCCTCAGTTTCCTAACCTGCTTCAGACTGTGGGCCATCAACACCTCACACAATCCTCACAGCACCATAAAACTGTGTCTTGGATGAGACATGCCTTGGCCAAGATCTCACAGAGCAAGGGCAGAACTGGGATTCAAATCCAGGCAGACACAAAGCTATTCATCTCGAGCCTAAACCTGAGATCATGGGGCTGGTCAGCATTCCTGGTACATCAGGAGTGGCGTCACTTAGCTGCAGGAAGTGATTCCAAGGCAAAACTTGAGCAGCTAAATGTGCTATGTAGGTAAGCAAATATCGCCAAGAGATTCACGTCATCTCTTACCGTGACCAAAACCACCACATCTCATGGTGCCAACCACCTGTGAATTCCAGCTTTCAAAGTGAGCACTTTCCACTTCTAAGAAGCGAGTCCAAAAATAGAATCCAAAATGTCTTTTGAGATTGAAGCAATGATATTTATTGCAAAAGAAATATTGGGGTAAAACAAAAAGGTCCCACACTACAGAGATGCAATATGAGGCCGGCACAACATGTTAATGTTGAAGGCTTATCGGTATGTGCTGGTAACTTGTGAGGTTGAAAGAGCATGCAGAGGAGAACAAACAAGATGGCGGATAAGTGAGGCACTTTGCCAGCAACAACACAGAATACAGGACCAAGCAGGCTCAGGGGATGGTCCCAGAACTCTGAACCACATATAAAGGAATATTTAGAAGGTTGGAAGACTTACAGCTGGAAGAGTTTGTGGCAGAAGCAAGAAATCCATTGCTTTCTGGTTCGAGATGCTCAGCTGCTCCAGGAGCCGCCATTTTGTGTGGGGCTAAGCAGGGGAAGGAACAGAGCAGCCACAAACGCCTAACAGAACCGTGGAGATAAAGGTGTGGACATTATTTTTTTGGGGGGTATCTGTTCATTGGTCCCTTGCTGCCTGCGTACCTCCATTCTGGTGACTATAGGGGTGCCTAAGCTAGTGGACACCCCAGCCCCACCCTTGGAGGGTTCTACTACGCATGCGCACAGATCTCCTCGAAATTTAAAGAGACAGTTTCCAATTAAAACCAAATAGCCACAGCTGGCCCTGAACTGTTTATAACTAGAAAACAGGCCCGAACGTGGACTGTAGAGCAGGACAAGCAGACAAAAAAGTAAATAAGCTGAAAATTAAATCCTAAATTACATGACAACAACCAACAGTGGCATCTAGAAGTTTTGTAACAAAAAACGGGAGTGGTTAATCTTACAGTCCAGAAACTGAGAACCCTAGGACCATCAAGAGAGGAATGCACAAGCAGAATGAGGGGCCTTATCCAGAGAAGCAGCAGCACCAGAGATGGAGGCAGAGATGGGGGCATGGAGAGGGGGAGCAGCTGAGGACTCTAGATTTATGGACTAAGAAGAGAGGGACTAAGAACTGGTGGCCAGGAGCAGACTTGCAGAATGTGCCCTTTGGAGATGTAATTTATTATATATGCCTGAGTGGGTTTTTTTGTTTCTTTTGTTTTGTTTTTTAAAAAGCTAAAGTGGATAGAGAGAAATACTGTTAACTGATGGTACATGGAGGGGATTATAATCATTGTAATGAAACAAGGTATATGAATTGTTGAATGTAAAACTGGTGATATGCCCTGTAAACTTTCACTCAATCCACAATAAATACCTTAAATAAATAAATAAGCATGCAAACAGCATAATTTCAACTGTATGTGTGTGTGTGTGGTGGGGAGGGAATATTTAGGGAGTAGACGGGAAGGAAATTTATCAAAATGTGCCTAGTACTTATCCTGGGCTTTGTACTTATGGAGAGCATTTTCCTTTAGAGTTGTTTTTTTTTTTTTTTACAGTTATTAAAACTTTTTTTTTTTAAAAAAGCTTTTATTGTGAATTGAGTGATTATTTACATGGAAGAACATTGGTTTTGTACTCAGCCGCTGCAAAGATTACAATCCCCTCCATGCACCATCAATTAACAGTATTTGCCTCTGTTCCCCTCCCCCCCTTTTTTTAATGTACACAAAAACACTCAGGAATATATAATCATTTAAACAACCAAAGGGCACATTCTGCATGTCGGCCTCCTGGCCGCCAGCACAGTCTTTCTCTTTCCATGAGTCTGGAGTCCTCAGCTGCTCTCTCTCTCCATGTCATAATCTCTGCCTCCATCTCTGGTGTCGCTGCTTCTCTGGATAGGGTCCCACATTCCACTCTTCACCCTTGATGTGTCTTCTGTTCCTCGACTATAGGATTAACTACTCCCCCATTTATGTTACAAAACTTCTACCTTTACAGTTGTGACAATCGCAATTAGTCATGATTACTCAAAAGAATTATTTCAAAATAATTCAAAACGATTATTTCAAAAGAATCCTATACCCATCTTCTTTCACCAGACCCATCTAAACATGATGAAAACTGTTCAGTGGGGAATCTAGCTTCCCCCGCACAGTCTGAAACTAAACTCCCTCTTGAAAACTTGTAAGTCAGCCAATTTGTGTCTTTATAACGCCTCCCATCACCCTGCCATGTTTGATAGCCAGTGTCTAAATTGCCCATTCTTATCAGCCCTCTGTACTGAGGGGATAGGCTTGATCCTTAATGGGAAGACTCCTTCCCTCTCAGTTAATATTTTGAGCTAGTGGGTTAGTGTGCCAGACTGCAAAGCCATTTGAACTTCAAGGTCAGCGATTCAAGCTCACCAGCTGCTTCTCAGAAACCCTATACAGGATCCCTGTGGGTTGGAATAGACTCTACGGCACTTAACAACAACAACCATAAGTAAAGGTCAAGTTCATCAAATTGTAGCAATTACACTTGCTTCCTTTATGAAACTTCTTTATCTTCCTTCCTTTGGAGTTTATTTTCCTTTTCTATATTTTTATATGTTGCTGGTAAGTGCTGTTAAGTTGATCCCAACTCATAGCAACTCAGTACAGTATTCCTAAAGAGCAGCTAGCTGGTGGGTTGGAATCTCTGACCTTGTGATTAACAGTCCAGTGCTTATCCTACAATGCCATACCAGGACTCCATATTTTTATATAGAAAAATGCATATGGTGTTGTACATTTGCTTTATAATCAGGAAGTAGATTTTAAATGGTGCAAGGACTTCATATACACTAGATGGTGGATGGACCCCTATAGAATTTTCTTCTCATGTCGGCTGAGGTACAGCTCTTCCTATACCCCAACCCTGTGTTTTTTGGGGCTGCTAACCCCAATGCCCCTCAGCCAGTGATGAAAGGGACCAGATAAATCTGGAATGACCTGTGGCCCCCATGTTCACATCTCCAGATGATGTTTTGGAGGGTTTTCAGAACCTGTTCAGACAGCAAAGACTATAGCTCACCATCTAGAACAAGGCTTAGGAATTTTTCCTGTAAAAGGCTTGTTGTTGTTGTTAGGTGCCATCGAGTCGGTACCTACTCATAGCGACCTTATACACAACAGAATGAAACACTGCCCGATCCTGGGCCA
>NW_006408660.1:1090150-1092675 GCF_000296735.1 Chrysochloris asiatica
GCAAGGTTGTATCATCTGCATATTGCAGGTTGTTAATGAGTCTTCCTCCAATCCTGATGCCATGTTTTTCTTCATAGAACCCAGCTTCTCGGATAATTTGCTCAGCAAACAGGTTGACTATGTATTGCGAAAGAATACAACCCTGTCACACACCTTTCTTAATTTTAAACCATTCAGTAAAAGGCTAGACAGTAAATATTTTTAACTTGGCAAATAGCTCAACTACTCAATTCTGCTGTAGCAGAAAAGCAGCCATAGCTAAGATGTTAAGTGAACAGTTGTGGCTGTGTTCCAGTAAAACTTTATTTTGCCAAAACTAGCCCAGGGCCAAATTTGGCCCAGAGGCTGTAGGAATATGGGGCCATTGGTTATGAGGAGTAAGATGGCGACCCATCGGGGCTCACAGTTGGGTAGAATGAAACACAGGTCCTCTCAAAACAGTACTGCTGTCTTCCTGGGTGTAGCATGTGTGTATTAAGCCCCAGTAGGTGCCAGGAGTTGAGCTGAGTCACAAATAGCACAAAGACCAGCTCTGCCCATGTGGGGCCCAGCCAGGCCAAAAGTCACGCAGATCTGAGAATCGAGCGAATTGGGTCCTTGCCTTGAACTCCAAGACTTCATTCAGTTGCTCTGCCTTGTGTCATCTGGAAAAAGCAAGCTTTGGATGCTTAGTGTTAAACAATGCAAAGGATCAATGAGAAAGGAGTTATGCCCCCTCAGGTCTCAGTAGGTGGGACAGCAAATGTGGGACAACCCAGCTGCCTCACCACTGGCTCTGAGTCCATGACCTTAAAAGCTAAGAGCCAAACTTGCTTCAGCCCTCAGGTTGCCAACCCCTCGACCAATAATGAGCAGAGTGGCCCTTTCCCCACTCTCGGCACCCCATTCCTTCTTCCCTCTTCTGATTTTCACTAGGATCACCATGGCCCTGGAACATGACGTTCTGGTACCAGATTCTCCGTCAGGGAGAGACGTGGGAATACAAACACTGGCATGTTTTGCTGAAAAAGTCTGAGAATGGGTATGATCAGTTTAGGAGTTGGGACAAAAGTGGACCCTAAGCACTGGAAAGGGATTTATAAAGAGCAGAGGCAGGCAGGGGAATCCTTAGTGGTACAAATGGTTAAGTGATTGACTGACAGAAAGTTTGGAGGTTCAAACTCCCCCAGAGGTTCCTTGGAAGAGAGGTCTGGTGATCTACTCCAGGCAGGCCACAGACTTGAGGACTCAGTGGAGCAGTTCTGCACACGTGGGTTAACCCTGAGTAGGAACAGACTCACTGACAGGCACGAACCACCAACATGAGAGCTAGTATTAGTCTCATTCAAAACTCTGTGAGTCTCCACTTCGGCAACTTACTGTCTGATCACATGGCGCTGGAGAATAAGTACTGGACCCAAGGTGGATTTGAATCACAAGTTCGGTGGTTCAAATTCACCAGTCGATTGCTCCTTGGAAACCCTATACAGAGTTGAAATTGACTTGAGGGCACTAAGTTTCACAGATATATGAATAGTTTATTCACCTATGATTAAAGCAAGACATTAATTGTTGTTGTAATTAGGTGCAGTCAAGTCAGTTCCGGCTTATAGTGACCCTGTATAGGGTTTCCAAGGAGCAAGTGGTGGGTTTGAACTGACAACTTTGTGGTTAGCAGTCTAGTGCTTATCCTACAGCACCACACCAGGAACCCATAAGATGACATGATGACATGCATGTCAGGACATTTGAAAACCCAAACCTATGGAGCACCCACCCAGCCTGGGTTGGGTGTTGCCACGCATCCAGGGTCAGCCTAGGGACAGAGCAGGTCCAAGATTAGTGCCCGCAAGGCTACCTGATGGGACATCTTGGTCTGATTCCCCAGGGTAGCAGGTTTCAAATGTATGTGCCATGCACCCCTTTATGCAAATGAAAGTAGCATTTCTTAAACTGGATTAAGAACAGATTAAGAGCTGCTCTCATGGAAGTCCCCGTACTGGAAGGGGTGGGCAGTTGGACCCACTTGTCCTTCTGTGTCCTGCACCCCCTTTGATACCCAAGGAGTTTTACCTGCTTCAGTTTGATTAAGAATCATCTAAAGGAATCCAAGTAGCATAGTGGACTATGAGCTGGGCTGCTAACTTGCAAGGTCAATAGTTCGAATCTACCAGCTTCCCCACAGGAAAAAATGAGGCTTTCTGTTCCTGTAAAGATTTATAGCCTCGTAAACTGTATACAGGGCCTCTCTGAGTCAGAACCGATTAGATACCAGGCCACCACCAAAGGGGAAGCAATACTTTCAGGCCTGCGCTGGCTGGGACTTAATTCCCCTTTTCAATAGGGAACATTGCTTCGGGACTTCACCTCTAGCCCTAAGCTCCAGCTGCTACTCCAAGCAGCTCCTGGAGAGTTTGAGGAGTGTCAGAGCAGGACTCCCAGAGTTCACCGGGCTGTCAGGGCAGAACTCCCAGAGTTCACCGGGCTGTCAGGGCAGGACTCCCAGAGTTCACCGGGCTGTCAGGGCAGGACTCCCAGAGTTCACC
>NW_006408660.1:1092775-1102923 GCF_000296735.1 Chrysochloris asiatica
ACTCCCAGAGTTCACCGGGCTGTCAGGGCAGGACTCCCAGAGTTCACCGGGCTGTCAGGGCAGGACTCCCAGAGTTCACCAGGCTGGCAGGGCAGCAGACAGTGACCAATATACAGCAGGTCCCAGATGTAGAAGGCTGAAGGGCAAGTGTACCCAGAACCATTGTCCTGACCTGGTAACTTTCCATAGTAGGGCAGCAGCTGAATGGATCCCCAATGCTGGCCCTGGCCTTGGAGCTGGTGGCAGAAGTGCTTGAGTTCAGACCTTAAAGAGCTCAGACCTGGTGGAGACAGATCCTCTCCAAATGATGTGTGAGGAAAGCATCGCCGGTAAACACAAGTTGAAACAGCTTCCATAGGAAAATAATTTCAGGTCAGAAATACAGCTAACAATATGAAGCTATTGAAAGTACCATGATTTGGGTCAGGTGCAACTTAGTCATCAAACTGACATCTTTGCTCTTGGACACGTTATAGAGGTCTTGTTCAGTAGATTTGCCTAATGCAATGTGTCATTTGATTTACTGACTGCTGAAATTACTCAATCACAAAAGGACAACTCGTGTATCTATCCTTTTGACAAGAAAAGACAAATGTTTAGAGTCCAGACTTTACTAGTAGTTACCAGGAGTGGAAAAGTGGAGGAAAAGGGGAGTTAACAGTGATGAAAACATCACATTGATTAATGATTGAGTTGCAAAGCTGATTCACACCATTGCTGCCAATAAATTGTAATTTGGAGAAAATTGAACTCACAAAACTGTGCAATTGGTATATTACAATCACAAAAATAAGTACATAAATAACTAAAGTAGCTGCTGGAAAAAAAAAAGAAATACAGCTGACCTTGAGATGTGGACTTAGGGGATAGAGGGACCTGGAGCCCTAGCCCATTGCTGCTCTCTGCTCTGTCTTCTGTTACTCCGCATCAGGCATAGTGTCTCCAGCATCCAGAAGTGGTTCTTTCAGTTCATGGTCCAGTCTAGTGATCTTCACTGAACCAAATGACTGTGTGGAGGTGAGGGAGGGAGAAACCAGGAGGGAGAAAAGCAGAGGGGCCCTTAGCCAATCTGGGGGGTACTTGGCACTTTTCTCATTAGAATGGAAATCACAGAGGATTTGGGCCTAAATACAAGGGTCTGTAAGCTTTTTCTGACAAGCCCAGTTTTCTGGCAAATATTTCAATTTTCTGGACTATGTGGTCTCTGTCACGCCTCAAGTCTGCCAGTACAGAATGAAAGTGCCACAGGCGGGAGTGAGATACGGGCGTGGCTGTGTGCCAATAAAACGTTATTCATGGGACACTGAAACGGGAACTGCATAACATTTTCATCTGCCTCAGACAATGTCTTCCAAACACTTGAAAACATAAGTCATGCTTAGCCTTGGGTCATCAGTTGCCCACCCTGACTTGTAACACCAGACAAGATCACAGGTGTGAAGGGACAGGAAGTTTGGTTAGGTGATGGCGGCTACAGTGGAGGGGGCAGTGGTTGGAACAGGGCTGTGTTCTGAAGCTAGAACCAATTGGAGTTGCCGATAGCCTGCGTGCAGGATAAGAGGCAAGGGGTGAAGCTGGGGGAGGCTGGGAGAGTTTGGATTCTAGAGACCTGGGGAAATGTGGTTCTAGAAAGCATTACTGTGGAATTAAACAAGGGAACAGGTAGCTGGAGAGCACAAAGGTGTGGCAAGACTGCTCAATGGCCTGGCCTCTCTAACCCCTGGGAATCTTGCTTTGCCGTCTTGTTTCATGTGGAACTGGTGCCTCTGATGCTATTGGCTCATTTATCATTTGGGGAAATGTAGTTGAGGGTGGTAGTAAGCAGCCCAGGAGTTTGTAACAAACCATGAGGTACTTGGTCTACGTTCTCCAATCCACACAGCACCTCAGAATGGAAACAAACATGTGAGCAACTTCCTGTTGTTGATGAGGCAACTTCTCAGTTCTCAGACCTCCTTGGCATAGCCGGGAAGCTTTGATTTCTGTTGCTGAAATCCTGATGGTAGAGTTCTTCTCAAGCCCGCCACTTCCCTGACAGCTCTGAACTTTTGCCTGAGAAGCCTCTCCTTCCTGGACCCCAGGAGCTCACACTCTTGTTAAAATGAGAACTGACCCAGTGAAAATCCATGAAATCGTGTCTCATGGGAAGAGGGAATTAGGAAGGTACACTGGTGTCCCCAAGCTGAAAGGTAGCTCCGGGCAGGCTCAATGAACTGAACTAACCCTGCTCTGCTTCCACAAACCTCAGGCCCCCGCATGCTGTATGGTGACCCCATCACATCACCTGTTCCTCACTTGGACTCTGATGGTTGTTGTTATGTGCTGTCGAGTCGGTTCTGATCATAGAGACCCTGTATAGGGCTTCTGAGGAGCAGCTGGTGAGTTTGAACCAGTGATCTTTTGGTTCACATTCCAGTGCTTAACTTACAATGCCACACCATATTAAATCTTTCTATGTGCAAAGTGGCAGCATCACTGGTCTCAAGCATGGCAATGACAGTGAGGTTAGCCCAGAATCGGGCAGTGTTTTGTTCTGCTGTGCATAAGGCCGCCATGAGTCGGTACTGACTCAATGGCACCTAACAACAAAAAAAATGTGCAAATCTATGTGTTTATTTTAGGATATCTGATTCTGGTATGGTGCTGTAGGATAGGCACTGGACTGCTAGACACAAGGTCGATGGCTCAACCCCACCAGCTGCTCCTCAGAAACCCTATACAGAGTCGCTATGAGTCAGAACCAACTGGGTGGCACTTAACAACAGTGTACAACAAAATGTTAACTCTGAGCAATCCTGCTCTTGTTACGTTTGAACCCATTGTTGCTGCTACTGTATCAATCCTCATTGGAGGCCTTCCTCTTTTCCACTGACTCTCCACTTTACCAGTCATGATGTCTTCTCCAGGGTCCCTCTTGGTAACATGTCTAAAGTACGTGAGACAAAGTCTTGTTATCTTCACATCTAAGGAGCATTCTGGCTGTAATTCAGGCAGGTCACAGTTCTTTTGGTATTCCTTGCCAACACAATTCAAATGCATCATTCCTTCTCCAGACTTCTTTATTCATGGTCCACTTTTCCATGCATCTGGGGCGACTGCAAATACCTGACTTGAGTCAGGCACACTTTAGTTTTCAAAGTGACATCTTTGCTCTTTAACATTTTAAAGAGGTCTTTTGCAGCAGGTTGGCCCAATGCACTATGTGCTTTGATTTCTTGACAGTTGCTTCCATGAGTATTGATTGTGGATTCAAGTAAAAATGAAGTCCTTGACAACTTTAATATTTTCTCCATTCATCATGGTGTCATTTGAGGGTATTTGTTTTCTTTTCATTGAGGTGTAATACCTACTGAAGGCTGTGGTCTTTGATCTTCATCAGTAAGTAACCACTGTTGTTGTTGTCAGGTGCCATCGAGTCAGAACTGACTCATAGCAACCCCATGCACAGCAGAACGAAACAATGTCCAATCCTGGGCCAACCTCACTACCGCTGCCACACTTGACGCCAACAATGATGCCACCTGGCCAATCCATCTCGTTAGGGGTCTTCCTCTTTTTCTCTGACCCTCCATCTTACCCAGCATGACATCCTTCTCCAGTGACTGTTTCCTCTGGACAATATGTCCAAAGTATGAGAGACGAAGCTTAGCCATCCTGGCCTCCAAGGAGCACTCTGGCTGCACTTCTTCAAAAACAGATCTATTGGTTCTTTTGGCAGTCCATGGCACTTTCAGTATTCTCCTCCAACACCACAACTCAAAAGCGTCAATTCTTCTACGATCTTCCTTATTCACTGTCCAGCTTTCGCATCCATATGAGGCTATTAAAAACACCATGGCCTGGGTCAGGCGCACCTTAGTCCTCAAGCTGACATCTCTGCTCTTCAATATTTTAAAAAAAAGTTCCGGGGCAGCAGATTTGCCCAATGCAATACATTGTCTGAATTCTTGACTGCTGCTTCCGTGAGTGTTGATAGTTGATCCAAGAAGAATGAAGTCCTTGACAACTTCAATCTTTTCTCCATTGATAAGAATGTTGTTTATTGGTCCAGTGGTGAGGGTTTTTGTTTTCTTGACATTGAGATGTAATCTATATCAAAGGCTGTGCTCTTTGATCTTCATAAGTAAATGTTTCAAGTCCTCTTCACTTTCAGCAAGTAACCACTATGCTCCTATATTTCCTGGGAGATACTAGCAATTGTGTTTTGTCGAATCTACCCAACTGGAAGTTTCTGGAAAGTAGAATGGGGAGGTGAGGAGTAGGAAGTTGCTCCAGATCTCCACAGATCATTCAAGGAGAAGGGAGCCACTGCATTTAATGGGTGTTCACGTCTAAAGGCCGGGGAGCTTATGAAGTTCCACGTAATTTTACCTTACTGAGTGGAGATGGTGAGGTTTTGAGGACGTGGCTTCAAGTCCTCATTGCTTTCAGCAAGCAAGGTGGGAGGAGACACACACACACACATTCCTTGTCACTCAGAGCTTTCTCCCCACCACCGCTGCCTGCAAAACCTGTCTGGATCACATCCCCCAGCACGCTGCCTTCACTCACCCCCTTTGACATCAGTTCCCCAACCGAAGGGTTCCTGAAGTTTTTATGGTAACAGAAGAGACCTAGCTGCTTTTTCCAACTAACCTGAGTTGAATGATGAACTGGAAGAATTCTTATTGTCTTTTGGGAATCGTGGTGTGGTGCTATAGAACTGGCACACAAGGTCTATTTGAACTGCCAGTGGTCGGTGGTTCAAATCTTCCAATCACTCTTCAGAAACATGGTGGCTAGGAGTTGGAATTGACTTGGCAGCGCTAAACAACATTGTCTTTTGAATCCCATGCTCCCTGGACACTGGGATATTCTTGAAGGCCCTTTACCATGAAGTCTGCCTCTTATGCTGTTTCTGTTCCAACCATCGCTCCCCATTTATGTCAACTTTCTCATACAGCTCCAAGGCCACATCCTCAAAACCTCACCATCTCCATGCAGTAAAGTAAAATTATGTGGAACTTCAAGGGCCCCCCGGCCTTTAGACGTGAACCCCCATTACATGCAGTGGTTCCCTTCTCCTTGAATGATCTGTGGGTCAGAACTGACTCAATGGCACTTAATAGTCAATATTTAAAAAAAACTACTTTAAATATAGCTACACAAGATTACAACCCATGAATGTGACAAGTTAACCAACCTCCTTGGGGACCACAAACTTTACATTTGTCCTGTTTTAACTCTTAAATCCATCTCCCAGCTCCTTGGGACAAAATTGCCTAAAGTGGAAACCCTGGGTCAAAAGATAGAAGCATTCAAAACAACTGGAAAGGTGTTCCCAGTGTGTGTAGACTAGCAGAGGGGAAAAGGAGCCAGAACTCCTGGGATTCTCTGCCTGGGAAGAACTTTCCCATAATACAGCCTGGCCAAATCTGGTCCATCAGAAGACATACAGATTGTGTCCTTGAAGATGGCTCCCGCTTGTGAGCCAGCGATGGTCTCGGGACATTTTATTGTGATCACAGAAAGAGAAAGGGCCACTTAGAGAGTTACCAGGGTCTCAAGAGCCAACTGAAAGTTTTTCTGGACACAAAGGAAGCAACTTTTTTTCTTCTAAATAGAAGTTCTCTTTAGACCAAGGTCTGGCTGGCTGTCTGGGGCTAGATTTTCTGGCAGAGAATCAAAGCAATCCAAGTCAGAAAAGAAGTCAGCTGTAAACATACCACCCCACGCGCCTCAGCCCTGACAATGGGCATTGGGGCCTACAGAGAACATCTGCCAACTTCTACTTCCTGCCACCCCATGGGGACCATGGCTGCGTCTCTTCTTAGAGACTGAAACACTGGAGGGTAAGGTGTTGTGGGTTTTTTCTTTTTGGGGAGGAAGGGGCTTCATGACAATTAGTCATCATTTCTATAAAACTTTAGAAAGGCCAAAACGTGGGAAAGGTTTGGATACAATCACTAGAATGTCACAAAACAGTATCTTGGTGCACCAAGGGGAGTTGGACAGGGACAGTGCATGCAATTCAAGCAATCCTGAATACCTTCTGCTGAAATGGGATTTTAAACCAGACTTCTGCTCAAGGAAAAATGACTTCAAGGGCCCTTCAGGAACTCGGTGCCTTATGGCAGTGAAGTGGGGCTTGCTGTGTGACCAGACACACACCCTCCCTGTAAGAGAAGATGAAGAAATCAGCCACCCCTGGGCAAGGGCAGGCTGCAGTAACAGGGTGCTCTACTCTACTAGACCCCACCCAACTTCCAAATTTGCCCGAGCCGCGCACACACTTCCTTTGTACTTGCCCTCAGAAGGAAAAAGGCACCTGGCCAGTTCCGCTGAGTCAAGAGAGGGGCAGGCTGTCACCTCTCATGAGGCCAGGGTGTGAAAAAAACACAGACGCCATTCTGTAATCAATGGTTTTTATCTTTGAAAATGGAAGCAGGTGTTTTGACAGAATAAGGAGGGTCGCTCTATGAGAGCCGATCAAGGAGTAGTTCACTGCTTCTCAGGGATAGCACGGCTTAAAAACAAAGACAAAATAAAACACACACACACAACAGGAAACAAGAAAACCCACAATGCTTCAGGCCATGATGTAAGCCTGGCTGGGCGTCCGTTCGTTAAATAAGTCATAGACTACACACACTAGGACCAACGTGACTTTCCTCATCCTTGAGCCACATCCCTATGGTTTGTCACCACCATCAGCAAGTCTATTGACTTCATTCATTCGACATCAGAACCTTTCCAAACCTCTGGAGCCGTCATCACAGAGGTCCTAAGAAACAAGTACAGGTTTGGATGTAAGTCGCTATAAGTATTGTTTTCTTCACATCTCGTTAGCCGCTTCAACATTAAAAACACACACGTATGTGAACACACAACCAATCGCATCAACCGTTCAGATACCCTGAAATTGTGGAGACAGCAATCCCAGGATTGGTTAAGCAGAGGATACCTTTTCTACATGAACATTAACCCCAGCTCTGCTGACAGCCATGCTAACCCACCACAACACCCAACGTGCATTATCCTTCCCTGTACAGACACTTCCGGCCAACCCTGTTCCCCCCACACCAGCACGAGCACATGCAGAAGAGTCCCCCCTTCCTGGTCCCTATGGCACTAGACATTTCTTATTCAACCACTCAGCTTTCCCCAAACAGAGGGTCCTGACACCTTGTTTTTTGGGCAGGCAATATGAGAAAGCTGGAAATGGGGAGGCGTCGCTGAGCCAGGAGTGCAGCAGGTGGCCCTCTGGTCTAGGAGCCTCAGTGGAGATGGCGAGGTGGAGCAGGGCCACTTTGAGCAGTGAGCATAAAGGGACACGTGTTTACACACTACAGCAGTGGCAGAGGTCTGTGCTTGCTCCCAATCTTGCTTCCTTCCAGACCATTCTTCTTAGTCTCAATAGTCTAGCTGAATGTAAACTAGGCCGGAAAGCAGAAAGGCAAAAGAGGACTGCAGGGAGCCCTGATACAGGTTGCTGCACCCCAAGGGGCTTCAGAAAGTTTGTGGAAATATGGAATTAGAAGAACATAGAAGAACAGGGAGCTCTATGGGGTAAGGAGGAGCCACTTCTTCCTCCAGGACAGCCAGGGGACTGCAAGAGGCATGCGGGGAAACAGGGTCACCCTGGGCAAGCCCTACCCCGTCCCAGGTTCCCTAGTTCTGACCCTCCATTCATCACTGTGCTCCAGAGCTGGACAAGAAGGAACACAAACATCACACATGGGTCCCTTTGTCAAGTATGGACCAGAACCTGAAACACAATGTTTAAGTGACAAAGGAAATCGAGTCTACATGTGTAACAAAACCGCAGAAACATGGGCTCATTTGGGTTCAATTATAATCATCTGAAGTACAGAATAACCAAGAAGCAAAATTCCATTCCAATCAACCACCCAATTCCTAAAACAAGAAGAGAAAGGTAAAGAGAGACGCTCCGGACTTTTTGGATCAGAAGACTCGGTGACAGGAAGG
Source organism: Chrysochloris asiatica (assembly GCF_000296735.1). Taxonomy (NCBI): domain Eukaryota; kingdom Metazoa; phylum Chordata; class Mammalia; order Afrosoricida; family Chrysochloridae; genus Chrysochloris; species Chrysochloris asiatica. Next base: position 1,100,744 of record NW_006408660.1, read on the forward strand.
GTGGTGCTATGGATCCACGTGATTTGTCAAGTCTTCCTTTTGGACAGTTGTGAGGACAACCACGTTTGTGCTGTGGTGGAGCCAGCACAACTTGGCTGCTGCTCTGATTATTCTCAGAAGAAAGTTTGTACAAAATAATCTCTTCTCTTCATTTCCTTTATAAACACACACAGTGCTGTCCCTTTCGAATTAAGGAAAAAAATCAAATTATACACAAATACTGCGAAGTAGCAAAATACAAAGGGGGGGGGGGCGGAAAAAGAAACTTTTGGTTTTGGCAACATTCAAACAAAGAAAAGAGAAAAGAAAGAAATATAAAAAGCAATGTGGCATTGGTCCCTATTAGTTTTTTTTTTTTAAAAGGTACTTGGGCACGACACTGAATCAGACTTGGTTTGTTTTCTACAATTCAGAACGTCTGGGATTTTTTAAAGTAGCACTTTTGTCTTTTTTAAAAGTTCAACAAGTCACATAACACTTGAAACATCAAAAAAAGCTTTTTTTTTTTTTTGAGGCGGGGAGAAAAAGCTCGGCTTTTGAATCACTTTTTGTTTCTGCAAATTGGGGAGACGAATTGGGCTCTCATTGGAATGTGTCTTTATCGCTGGCTGACAGATCTGAGGTGGGATGCCTCCAATGGCAGTGCCGCCCTGTCCCTCCCAAGGACCACACCAGCAACCAGCTACCAAGCCCACGTCCTTGCTCCCAGGCTTGGAAGGGTGGGGTGGGACCTTCAGGCTGCTATCTTCGCCATCTGCTGTTCTAACTTGGAAATGCGCTCATCTTGATTGCAGATCGTGTCTTTTATAGATTTGATCTCTTTTAAAATCTCATCCAGCTTGGCTTCATTTTGCTAAGAAAACAAACAAAAGTAGGATGTGGGTGTAGTTGGGACAGCACATAACAGTCAATAAACCCATTCAACATAGCTGAGACGTTACCAGGCACACAAGGCAGGATTCTATTCTACAAGTGGCAAATCCTACTGCATCTCAAGAAAAAACAAAAAACAGACCTACGTTCTCCAGGTCATTCGATGGATGCAATCAATTCTGGTCAATCCATGTGAATACCCACAGCAAACAATACCTCACTCTATACTATTTCTGGTCCTGGGCCTGTGCGCTGACCAGAACAGAGACCCATGAGACACAAACGAATCCTTCTAAGCTGCCCTCCATCACGCAACTCCCCCAGGAACCTCATGCCCAGGGCCTTTCTGGGAAGTTAAGCCCTTCGTCCCGCCGGCCCCAATCTACACTGATCCTTGTCTTCCTCACACCTATGGCCCTGCATCTTCTTGATCCTGAAAGTCTCGACCCAATCAGAGTTGGGGAAAGACACTCAAGAGAAACACCAGAGGCTTCTGCAAATGCTCAGAAATACTGGCTGTGCTCACTATTAAAAAAACGGAGCTAAGCAGCCAACCTGGCCACACATTCCTACTGTCACCTGACCCAGGGATTCTTATAAGCAGTTGTGGATTCAATTGTGTCCCCCACAAAGTACATGTCAGCTTGGCTGCACCATGATTCTCAGTGGTCTGGCAGTGAGTGATGTGATACGATAAAGCTCCCAGATCCAGGGAAACACCGATGTTGACACACATGGAGATCTCCCAGGACTGCTGCCTACAGCTGCTGGAAGGAGATAAGGACCTTTCCCCAGAGTCAGGGCTCTGACTTTGGACTTCTTGCCTCCTAAACGGTGTGAGAACAAGTTTCTGGTTGTGAAAGCTGCCTCTTGTGGTATTTTTGTTACAGCAGCACTGGATAATAAGACACAAGCATTTACTGGACAACCAAAGGCTTTCTAGAGGACAAGGCTCACACTCCTGGAATGCTTACCATGCTGGCTGCATCTGTGGTTTTTTTTGGAATGTTGATCAGATCACACTTCTTGTTGGCAGTGGGCTTGCTGTCCAGAATGTTCTTCTTGACCACCTTGAGATCCCTGTTTTTGCCGGGAATGTATCCGTGCTTCAAGGAAATGAGGATTGGTTCTGCGTTCTTCCCCTCAAACCACTCTTCTGTTTCCAAGGCAGCTTCCGGCCCCGCAGTGTCAGGATACAGGTCATCTTGGAAAAGGTCAGACTAGAAGAGATGTGATGGGGAGAACTTAGGTCAGACAAGAAGAGATGTGATGGGGAGAACTTAGGTCAGACTAGAAGAGATGTGATG
>NW_006408660.1:1103023-1118439 GCF_000296735.1 Chrysochloris asiatica
AGAAGAGATGTGATGGGGAGAACTTAGGTCAGACTAGAAGAGATGTGATGGGGAGAACTTAGGTCAGACAAGAAGAGGTGTAGCGGAGTCCTTAGGTCAGACTAGAAGAGATGTGGTGGGGAGTCCTTAAGTCAGGAAGAAGAAAGGTCTGGGATTTTTTTGAAAAACTCGAATCGCCTGTAAATCTGGGCACTCACCTTCCTGGGAACAGTCATGATAATAGGCTCACACTTGCGCTCATGAAGTTTGAAGAATCTGCAAAGGGGAAATAAAGGAAAAGTTACATTAAGTGAAAGAAGAGGCTGACAAGTAAGACTAGTAAGAACCACAGTATGAAATGTGTCTGTGCCCATCACCTCATCTGATCGCCCTGGGGAGTACAAAGTGCTTAATGTTCCCATTATACAAATGAGAAAACAGAAGCCCAGAGTAGTGTAGGAAATGGCAGACTGGGGACAAGATCCTCCAAGCAGAGGTGTGTGAGTTACAGTGACAAATCCCAGTGATCTGGGTGCAGATCAACTGTGGTGCAAATAACAACACTGATGATGGTACATGTGTGAAACAACTAACACATTGACAGATGAGAGAAAACAAACACCTATAAATTAGGTAGTATCTATGCCTTGGATGCCAACTTTAGGTTGTTGAGTATTTTAAGTCCAAATATCTGTAAAAGGAAAAGAGACCAAATCCAAGAACTATGAAAACCACATGGTGCGCAAAACTCAAGAAATGTGAAGTGCTTCAAACTGTGAGAAGAGTAGGAATGTGAAACAACTTGTACTGTAACATGACACAGGGAAGCAAATCATCACGTCTTAACTGGAAAAGCAAAGGCATGGTACTTGTCTGCTACGTCCTACAGCAGGGCTTAGCAAACCCATTCAACAATGAAAGCAGAGATCACTGCTCTTCGGAAGACACGGACAAGGCCACGCTGGCTTTTTTTTTCTGTTAGAATATGGAACCCTGAGAGTTCAGAGCAGGAGAGGAAAGTGCTCTGGCCAGCCCACCAGGGAATGGCAGGAATTCAGGGGACAGCAGCAGCCGTGCTCTCTGAATTCACAAGCTTCCGTGAGAAGTGCTATCACTGCCCAAAGCCAATGAAAACTTGTTTCATCTGGAAACAGGTGGCCTTTGGCATTGAAAACGGGCTGCACGATGCAAGCAGAAGCCTGGCGATTACACAAGTACTGCTCCAGTGTGTCAGAGAAGTGAAACCTGAGAGCAGCAGTGACATGTGAGAAACACAGTGTAAAGTCAACCAGCCTTGTCATGCTGCCAGCCAGAACGAACCACAGCGAAGCCACTTATCTCTGGAAAACCCGATGGAAAACTTTGCCATCAGCCTAGTGGTGGGAAAGGCTGACTTGGGTCTGATCTTCAGACCTACTATTATAGGCCCTCAAGTTCCGCCTCCACAAAGTGGGAATCAACCCTATTCACAGGCTTGTTGTCTTCCGTGCCCAGCGCATACTAAGCGCTCAGGATACAATAAAGAGGCGATGTCCTGGGACTGTTGTGCATCATAGTCTTTTAAACTTTTAGAAATGTGTTCACAAATACTGGATACAATCTAAAGTAAGTTCAGATTAAATTCACTGTGATTCATTTGAATTAAACCAATTTTGGATTATCTGTGATGGCTTTCTTTCATTACTCCAGATCACAGAGAGTTGAGAGTATTTTAAGAACAAAACCAAGAGAAACTATTGATAATGATTAATATTTTTTTGTTTATAAAATCCTCCCCCCCTTAATGTGATGGAGTGACACTAACTCTTCGGGTGCCTTCAGATGGCTGGTGTCACCAAGCATTATGAGCTCACTGACCTAGGGAAAAGCCTGACCAATAGGAAACTCACTAGCAAATCCAAGCATTCATTTCAAACCAGTCAAGGGAAGTTCAGAGGTAGAAATTAATGCCACAGCTGAGCCTCCTGAGTGTAGCTACACTTCACACCCTGTGGTCAGTGGTGATTGTCTAGCTTAGGATGGGTGGAGCACGGAATCCAGCTTGGAACCTGGTTCTTTGCCCTCATTTCTGTCTGAGGGACAGCAGATCCTCTGCTCATCTTTAGGAGACACTGGCAACAAGCTCAGCTGGAACACAATTCAGGAAAGGCTCACTATCTGAACAAGGCCCGTAACCACGGTACGTGAGTTACAGAATCTGAATAATGAAGAGGGACATTGCTGGATTCAATGATGCTTTCTGAATACAAGCAAGAAAGAGGTATGAATTGTAGACTACACACAAGAGTGGGAAGACTGGACTCTCACATTCCATGGAGGGTATAAACAATTCAAACTGGAGAGTATCGATTCTTTACCTGGCAATCTCACATTTGTTCACATCGAGTCCCCTCTTGGGCATGTAACCCATCCCTCTCTGAGGCTCTTTGCTGCTGAATGTGTTGAGGTAGTGGACATATGGGGATTCATCCGTGATTTCAAAGTAGCGGATACTGCTGTCACCCTACAAGGAATCAGAGACAAGCTTTGTGCTTAATGTCAACAGAAGCATCTGGTTGAAGCGCAGTTTCTCCGTGCCCTGTAAATCCAACATTATTTGGGACCCTCTCTGGTGGCTGACCTTTTCTGCTTTATCAAGAGGTTTGTTTCATGTGTATGATGGTTTCTCTTCCTCCCAATGATACATGCCCTGTAAACCCAAGCTCCCATCTGCCCTGGGGTGCCAGGTTCTAGTCAAAGCAGAAACACGACTACTGTTGCCATCACAGCTGCATCACACCATTCAAAGGCCCAAGGGGCACTAATGTCAGCTAATCAGAGTACAGTAACCATGAGGTTTTTTCCTAATAAAGAATTTTATTGCGTATCCTTTCACTTCAAAAGGTATTATTATCTCATTGCAAGGGGCAAAATTCTATGATTATCCTGCTTAGAATGGGTGGGTTTTTGGAAATCTGTAATACTCTCTCAAAGTTGAAATTATTATTACATGGTTACATCAACCCAAGAAGTAACAGCAATCCTGTGTGGTGTTGGGGAGAAGTGTGTACGAAAGGAAATGATATAATTACCGTGGCCATATTTACCTAAAGTGATGGAAAAGAAGCAAAACACATTCTTTATTTTCTGCCTTCTACAAATGAGCTCCCCTACTTCACTGTGGTTAACATCTGGGTAACCCCCTCCTGGTGCATTCTGATGCAGTGCATGGCAACACTGTGGAAGCATGTGTACTCAACAGCTGTTAACATCTGCACTAAATGACTTGCAAGGAAACAGACAAGATCTCTGTTTCCAAGTAACGGAGTAAACACGTAAAGCAGGTCCATGGCAGCCCCACGCAGCCATGAAAAGGAGGGAAAACCACACAAACTGCCATTTCACATGAATGCCAACATTTCCCCAGCAAGGTAAAGACATTGTTTTTTTACCGTGTCTTCTCAATATCTCTGTGTGTGAGAGTTCCCGGTGTCAATGTGACCTCATGTGGACAGCTTTTAGAAAGAGTACATGGCTCTAGGTGACCATTCCTCACAAGCTGAGCTAAACTTCCACCACTACAAATTCTGAGGACTACAGAATTGAGGTCATCAGCTCCTAAACGGAAACCATTATCCTCACCCTCAGCATCAGACCACCAGCAGCTCTCTTGGGTAAAGATTCTCAGGCATGAAAAGGGTTTTGGGACCCAGTGTGGAGTCTTCCTGTAACTACTGTCATTCCCTAAAATTCTAATCAGTATACACATTTTCAAGGGCAGGGCCCTAACACCGAACTCGAGGAACAAGAACCCACTGGTGGGTCTCTGTCGCCGTAAAAATCTCACAGCCAGAGAGCACAGTTGGTTCTCAATATTGTCTATCCCACCATGTGGTGCTGAGTACCCACCCTGCCAATCTAAGCTCTCTGGCAGATCTCAGCATTAGATGTGGCAAACGGGCCACGCATCTCTGACACCCACACGGGAACTCAAAACTCTAAGATCACCAACCTTGTAGCGCACTTGGTGAAAACCAACATCAGCATCCTCTTCCTTACTAGAGAGCCCTGGGGGCAGGTTGTCCCACAAGCATCTCCCCACAGCCCCATCTAATTCTGCTTCTGTTCAAAGTGCTGAACACAGCCCGCTGCTACTGTGCCATTGACATGTTACCAAAGTTCCACGCTCAAGGCCTAAAACATACCAATAAGAGTTGTCCTCATGATAGCTCTAAACAAACACACACACATTGTTATTGTTGCTAAGTGCCATCGAGGCCGTTCCGACTCACAACAACCCTGTACAGGGTTTCCGAGGCAGTAACTCTTCATGGTAGCAGAAAGCCTGACCTTTCTCCCATGCAGTGGCTGGTGGGCTCAAACCTTGTGTTTCGCAGTCCAGTGCTTATCCCACAGAGCCACCCACACACAAATTAAGCAAATTGAAACAATATGCTTCCCATGTGCTACGTCTCTGATGGGAGCACTCTGACAGGATTCGATGTACTCTGAATGAAATGACTGGTTTACCTTTCCACATAAGTAAATGATACTCGTGTCAGGATCGTAGAAAGGCAGCAACACCCCGTTGCTTGTGTCCATTTCATGAAGAGCAATGGGTTCCTGCATATTTTTCTGGGGGGAGAAACACACATACATCTATATGTACACTCACACATTTTTTAAGAGATAAATTCTTATAACTGTACTGCACACTCTTGCATGCTGACATTAGTCATTTTCCTAAACCTCTCATTTGTCTCGTGAAAGCAATATGCATGTAACATTCAGACATGTAAAGAAGAATAATGGGGAAATGGGGATACAGAACGGAAGCCAACCCACTAAGGGTGCTGTTGGTCTGACAACGTAACTAATGGACACATCAGCCTGAATCAGTGAAAAGGCGGAGAGATAGCTCCTCTCCTTTGTGACTAATTTTCTTTTTTAAAAGTACTTTTTTTGTTATAAAAACATACATGCTCAAGGTGGTGGTGGTTACGTGCTGTGAAGTCGGTTCTGACTCATAGTGACCCTGCATAGGGTTTCTGAGGCTGGACATCTATCTTTACGGGAACAAAAAGCCTCATCTTTCTCTCGCAGAACCACAGATAGTTTCGAACTGCTGACCTTGAGGTTAGGTTGTTAGGTTGCAGCCCAACTTGCAACCACTACGCTACCAGAGCTCTTTACACACTCAAGGTCGATACATAAAACATATAATGAAGAAAAAGATGGTGCTTAGGTCATAACTCCACAATTCAGGTATAAGCATTAGGGTCATTTGCGTCCATTTCCTGCCTACATTCACAAATGGGGGTTGTAGTAGGTACACACAGTTCAGTGTGTTTTTCTCACATAGGCAGTTAGGAACATTTCCCCAAGCATGACTAGTCTGTTAGATCAGATTCTTTATAAAGCATTGTGGTTGTTGTTAAGTGCCGTCGAATATGTTCCGACCCAGTAGAGGGTTTCAAGAAGCAACTGGTGAGCTTGAACCACCAACCTTGCAGTTCAAACCGACTTTGCGTTTTAATGCATTAACCCACAACGCCACACCAGGACTTAGCATAGCTGAATTTAAAACTCATGCTGCAAGTCTGAAACACTGGATTCATGGTTCGCTCTTTCTGAAAAGATGCCTTGGAGGCACCAAGAATGCATTAGGAAATATATTTACTAGTTAAGTCTTCAGGGAGGATGAGAATTTGACATTCAATTTTTGAAAAGCAAAAATTCAGAAAACATCACCAAGAATCCTATAGCCCTCCTCCAAGACAACAACAAAATAACCAGACCCACAGCCATCAAGTTGATTCCAACTCATAGTAATCCCATAGAACAGAGTAGATCTGCCCCAGAGGGCTTCCAAGGTTGCTGTCTTTGTGAGTAGGAGGCCACTGCTGACCCAAAACAAGAGTCAGTGGTTCAAACCCATCAGCTGCTCTGCAGGGATAAGATGTGGCAGTCTGTCTCTGTCAAGGTTTATAGTTTTGGAAACCCTATGGGGCAGCTGCAAAGTCACTATGAATCAACTTAAGGGCAACAGGTTTTTTTCTATTTTAAATATTTAAGAATCCATCTGTCACAGGAGGAAGGATGGGTTTGAACTGCCAACCTTTTGGTTAGCAGCCACGGGCTTACCACTGTACACATAGGGTTCCTATCATCCACTTACCAACCTACTCAGAAAAGAAAAGGCTGGGTGGGACATACCGGATTCCAGAGAGCAAGCTGTCGCTCACTCATGCGACTGAAACCAGTGGTGAAGACATTCCCATCAGCCAGAAAGATGGCGCGCATGGGCCTTGCTCCTTCGTGGGCTTTCTCCTTCTCCTGGGAGAGAGTGCAAACAGGCATGTTAGCTACATACAAATTGCAAGAAGGAAAACCAAGGAGGGATATGGTACCTTGAATTTACTTGATATGGCTTTTCTATCCAATGTTTTAATTCCCACAAAGTGACTGGGTAGGACCATGCAAATAAGGGATATAGGACTCCAAGGCTGGGATTGGTTAGTTTTGCCATGGTTTAAAAGAAGCCATGTCAGAGGCAGTAACAGAAGACTCCAGGACCATCAAGAAGGAAGAGCATGAGTGAAGAGTGAGATTCCTACCTAGAAGAGCAGTGACAGTAGAGGCAACAGCAGAGGTGGTGACGTGGAGCGACAGAGCAGCTGTGGACTCCAGGCCCATGGACTGAGTAAGGCTGACTGCCCATGGGGAGGAGACTGGCTTAAAGAATGTGCCTTTCGGGCACTCACAGACTGGCTAAAAGCGCTTTGTAGTACTTGCTGGAGTAGGGCAGAGGCCAAGGGACCACATGGCTGAGAGGCTGAAGACAAGAGTGAGGCATGCCTGCAGTATGGCAGACAAGAGGCGTTCGTTGCTGCAGAACTGCTGTATCCTGAGTTTTGATCCTATCTGTACCCTGTGCATTTCCCTAATAAACCCCGTATCGTGAGTATTGTTAGGAGTTCTGTGCAGCCACTGCAATGGATTATCAAACCCAGATGAGAAGCAGAGAGTGCTGTGGAGGAATGGTTGGTGTAAGAAAAGGGTGGCAGCATGTCTGACCTACACTTCATAGGAACTGGCCTTGGGTTGATTTTTTAGTTTTATTTCCTTTCACAAGGGGAGTCAGACATGGTTGCTACAAGGTTTTGGCAGAGGAAAACTCATACACTTAACCCAACTATATCTCCCGGGCTATTCATATCCTCAGGGAGGGTCAGTGTTAACTCCTTGGCCCCCTTCAGAGATGAGGAACCCAAGAGACACTAAAAGAAATCTGCTCCTGGCCCGTCAACAAGTTCATGAGCAAGAGTACCAGGACCGGACTCCAAGTCCGTGTGCTGTGAAGACAAGACACATGGAAGGTTTTGCCCAACAGTCCATTTCTTCAGCAGCCAACAGCCTGAAGGCTGGATTTGATATAACATCCTGCGCCATCTGCCCATCTCCTCGGAGATAAAGAGGAGCAGGTAGTAGGAGCTCCCCTTGGAAGGTTGCTAGTGGAGGCCAGGAGACTGTAGGGAAGCCCTGGGATCAATATGCACAGCCATCACCGGCCCTGCCACGCAGAAGACCAGTGCATTTTACACAGGATCAATCTAACTGCAGGGTGTCTGAGAGAGGCAGTCTTCAATTCAGCACTGGCAGTTTGCACCCCAACTAGATACCCTGATATCCTTATTCTGTCATCATGTGTATTTGATGGAGGCCCAGCTTGAGTGGCACAAATGGCCCTACTGAGTTGATGAGGAAACTGGTTGCATAGTTTAAAAAAAAAAAAGTATTCTCTTTTTTGTTGCTGTTGAGAGTACACACAGCAGAACACACACCAACTCAACAATTTCTATATGCATGCTGAATTCCAGTCTTCAATTTGTGCTACCATTCTCACCTCTCTTTCTGAGTAGTTTCTCCTCCAACAGTACATAAATTCACTGCCATTGGACCCCACTAAGATCACTCGTAAATAGACATTCTTTACTACTACGTAAGCTATTGTTTGGAACCTACCGCATTGTTTTAAGGCCCTTTCGCAATCATTGTTGAAGCAGGGCAGGGAATCAATGAACAGTTACTCAGTACTAAACCATGATCCCAGGAAAGCAATTAGTTGGCTTAAATGATACAGACTTGCAAATTCTTTGGTGTTCCAGTGAACTGATGAATAACTTTTTTCTTTGTGAACAAAGCGTGAGATGAGACTTCAGTAAAAGCTGGAAGCGTGCAACTCTGAAGGAAGGCAGGCGTGGAACAAGCCTTTTCTTTTTCAGTTTGGTATCTGTACACTGCAAGGCCATGGAGCAAATGCCCAGTCACTGCCTGCCAGGGCAGAAGGTCCCCACCCACGACTGTGCTACAGATGTGGGGGGTTTTGGCCTCAGAGTACTTACAGCCACAATCTCCTGTTTCCTGGGGTCGATGACTCTGACTTTCTTGTCTTTGGAAGCTGTGCAGATCAGGCTGCCGTTCCGGTTCCAGCTGACGTTATAAATCATGTCTGAGTGCATATCATCCAAGTTGATGAGTGCTTCCCCGGTCCCCACATTCCAGATGATGATGACATTATCACAGCCTAGAAACAAGGAGAACAGTTAGCTTGAGAAAGCTACAACGGAGGATATGGCTCTGATCACAGGCTTCGCTGTCTAGTAAAACAAGCAACTCTGTAAGTAACGGTTTGGATGCTACACAAAAACTTTGCATGGCAGGTTATTCAGATTCAAATGTAGTTAATTATAATAAACACAAGGGAAATACAAGGACTGGCCCCTAAATTCATTCACAACAGACTGGCCTGTTGGTGGTGAGAACCCCAAATTGTAATGAAATAGAAGTGTGAATTCAGAAACAGACCCACAACATAAATTCAGCTCCCGCCACCCCTGGGTCCACCCTTCAAGCGTCCACCCCCCTGCACCCCCAAAGCAAGGTGACCCTGACTCATGGTGGCCCCTATGCGTTACGAGTAGAGCTGTGCTCTACAGGGTTCAATGGCTGATTTTCAGCAGTGGGTTGCCAGACCTTTCTCCTGAAGTGTCTCTGGTTGGACACCAACTACCAACTTTTTGGTTAGCAGGGAGCCTATTAACTGTTTGCCCACAAGCCTCTAGGCTTCTTTTTTAAAAAAGAAGTCATCTTTTGCTGCTTCAGAACATTCATTTAAGGACAAAACATAAGAAGAACAGGGCTTTCTGGAGATGAAGTCTTGCCAAGAAGACAATTTTGTAAACTCTTTACCCCAGTACCTAAGGGCTGGAAGTAGCCAAGTGGAGAAGAAACTATACAACAGTCTGAAAAGTTGGAGTACAAGTCTGGGATGGAGACTCTTCCTCTGCCTTGGTCATCGTAGGCAAACAGGTCCCTTCAGTCACGGGGCTGGATCACAGTGTTCTGCAACCAACTCTTGTCCTGTGCTTGTAAAAGGCAGAATGGAGACCACCCTGCTAGAGGTGCTTAGGGCTAGCACAGGAGACAGGGGTGGCAGGAGATTTTCCATGATGCAATTCTACTTCTGTAATCTCTCTCCTTATCAGACTAAGGATCTGGGAAGGGTTCCCAGGATTAGGGATTTTAAAAACCCAGAAGTAGGTATAGTGTGATTTTTTGAACGTCTTTGGCTTCAATCAGTAGCCGACATTCATTTTTTATTTACATGACTATAAATCAGAAAAACGTTCCTTATTCCCAGTTAAGCACTGACTGGCTCTTTCCCCCTTTCAGTTTTTAAAATTTTTTTTTAAATTCTACTATGTTCCATATTGAGTATATACATTTGACAAATTCTGACAAATCTATCTACTTATGCAACCACCACCACAACCAACAGACAGAACATTCCCACCATCCCACAAAGTTCCCTGTGGCCCCTCTGTACTGCTTTTAGAAAGAAAAGGCGCATCTTAAATTCTAGACAAAGGAAAAGATTGTTATGAGATAAAAGAGAGAGAGTGTGTGTGTGTGTGTGTAGGAGGAGGAATCCAGTGGGAAACCAGTAAGAATAGTAGGACTTAGCCAGGCAGGTTCACAGCCATGCCCATTAGAACCATGAAACATCAGAAATCAACCCCCCTCCATGCCCGAAACTACAGAACTGATTAATAAGCTAAGGTTTATCCAGTCATTAAAAATATTGCAAGAAGGACATTAAATGGCCTGTGAAAGCGATAACAGTCTTCCAAGAAGTGCAAAAACCAGGTTTCTGTGTAAAGTGTACAAACCCCTATCTGTATGTACAAAAAATTTACATCTATAAATATCTTCCAGAAAGAGACATCAGAATGGTAATAGCAATGCTCTCTCCGGGTGGTGGGAACACAACTGATTTTAATTTATTCTTTTTGGTTATATGCATTCTGTATAAATACATGTACTGAATGTATAAGAAGAAAAATGTAACTACTTTATTAAAAGCAAAGTTGATAGCAACTAGGGTCAGAACCAGAGCTTCTGGCTCCCAACCAAGCATTCCTTCTAGTACATCAGGAATACTGGAAACTGTGGTCCTGGAGGGTCCCAGAAGGAACCACCGCCCTGCTGACATTATAGGGATAAAGTATGTATGTATCCTAGCATTTTCCTAAGCAGGAAGGCCATGGTTCTGCTAGATTGTCAAAATGATTTATAAAACATACACACATGCTCAGGGAAAGAGAAAGACGTGTGCTGGCAGCCATGGGCTCTTTGGTTGTTTAAATGAGTATATATTCCTGAGTGTCTGGGTGTACATTACCCCTCACCCCCCAAAAAAACAACAGAGAGAATAGAAGCAAATACTGTTGAATGATGGTATACAGAAGGGATTGTAATCATTACAATGAAACAATCAGTGTAAAATTGATGTTCTCCCATATGAACTATCACACAATTCACAAAAAAACATACACACATGTATGTGCGTTTGGGCTGGGGAAGCACTGCACCTCACTGTGGTTTCCTGATGATCTGTTTCAAGCCTTATACATACAGTGGCCAAGATTACGATGTATCTGCTGCTCCCCTGGTGCAGACGGGAAAAGTGGGGGGCCACCCTTCGTGGCAGACTCGGCTCCTACCTGCGCTGAGAAGCACGTTACGAGCGGTCGGATGCCAGGCCACGATGCCCACTCTCTTCGAGTGGCCTTCTAAAATCACCACAGGTTCCGTCAGGGACAGGGTGAGTCCATTTTCTGGGATCTGCCATACCTGTGGGAGATGGAAGAAAGAGCCATGTGACAGCAATCACTTTTCATGAGCATATTTAATGTGACCATTCAATATGCAGACTCGCAATGCACAAACAGGACACACAGCAGCGATCTTTAGATGACAAGTACAGTATGATAGAATGACTGTGTAATGTTATTTTTACATTCTGGGAAATATGAAAACATCAGTAAGATCTACAAAACATTACTTCTCAGCTTTTATTTAATATTTGTTAGGAGTTTATTTTAAATTCCTTGTTAACTTCTGAACTCTCTAGTTGTTGTTGTTAAGTGCCATCAAGTCAGTTCCAACTCATAGTGATTATGTATACGGTTTCCCAGGAGCAGCTGGGTGAGTCTGAACCGCTGCCGCCCTTACTGTTAGCAGTCCAGTACTTATCCTACCGCGTCACCGCAGGACTCTCCAGTTAGTAACCAACAAGCAACTGAGGAATACTACACAATGATCGAGGCACCCACGATAAGTAGCACTGAAGTGAAACCCTTTAAGTCAAGCTTCTTGATGGGAATGCAAACCACCCCATGGAGGGTTTTTAGGTAGAGGCATGTGGAGTTCTGGTGTGGGAGAGAAGGGGTGAGAGATGGTACTGTTTGGCACTGTAAGATAAGCACTGGACTGCTAACTGCAAGGTCGGAACTCCAAAAACACCAGCCATTCCTTGGAAACCCAACACAGGGTCACTATGGGTTAGAACCAACTCCACAGCACTTAACAACAACATGTATACATATATGTTTTATATATATATATATTTTTTTATATTATTATATATAATGGAATTGGAGTCTTGTGGACTAATACACTGAACTGCAAAGTCACTTTGAACCGTGAGGCGTGAGGTTGAAGGTTCAAGCTCACCAGTTACTCCTTGGAAATCCTATACAGGGTTGCTATGGGTTGACTCAATGGCAATAACACAACAACAACATAGAGTATATATCCACAGAAAAATCATGAACATGAATATTTATAGCAGCATTATTGGTAACAGCCAAGAAGGTGAAAATAACCCTCAAATATCTATCCACTGATGAATGAATGAACTAAATGTGGTATCACCACACAATGAAACATCATCTGGTCACAAAAATGAAAGAAACACTGATCCCAAACTCACTGCCACTGAGTCGATTCCCACTCAGAGCAGCCCTATGGGGCAGACTAGCCCTACAGGGTTTCTGGCTGTCAATCTTTACAAAAGCAGACTGCCGTATCTTTCTCCCAAGGAGTGGATGGTGGATTCAAACCGCTGACCTTTCTGTTAATAGTCTAATGCTTAACCCACAGAGCCATCGGGGCCCCTTGTGTTCAGTATAGTTATAGAGTACATATTATATGACTCCAGTTATAAGAAAGTTCACAGTGAGCCAATCTAGAGACAGAAAAGTAGAATCATAGTTGTTAGGGGGCTGGAGCATCCAGGGAAGAAGGGACTTGGGGGCGTTGAGACTGGGTATGGGTATAGGGTTTCCTTTTTTAAAACTTTTTCTTAAGAACTGGGTGAAGGTTTACAGAGCAGATCACCAGTTCTGCATTCATCAAATTATACACTTTGTTTCATTACATGGTTACACCAGTTAACAGCATTTACCTCTATTCACTTTAACTATTGCACTCCTCCCTAAGTCTCCTGCGACTACCACAATCTTTCCTCTGCCAACCTCCTTCTTATTGTGTATTACCCATCACCAAAGTTAATATGTGTCTGTCCCCCCTCTAACCCATGAATAATTCCCCCCACCCCACCCATAACTATCACAGAACGTTTCTTTTAGCAAGAAAACCTTTCCTTAATGTTGAACAACATTGGATTCATACAATAGTTGTCCTTTTGTGATTACCTAATTTCAGTCAGCACATCTTGCAGGTTCAACCAGGTTGTGAGGTGTTTTGCAAATTCATGGTTATTCTTCAGAATTTCGCAATATTCCATTGTATGTATATACCAAAGTTTGTTTAACCATTCTTCTGTTGATGCACATTTACGCTGTCTCCCCATCTTTCTGATGCATCTCTTGTTGACAGTACATCTAATCCATTTACATTCAGTGTAATTATCAATAGGTATGAACTGATTGGCATCCTGGTGTGTCGCTGTGGGATAACGCTGGACCACAAGGTGGGTTTGTACCACAAGGTCAGCATTTAAACTCATCAGCCACTCCTTGGAAACTCTATACAGGGTTGCTATGAGTCAGAATTGACTTGATGGCACTCAACACTGTTGTTAATCTGCTGTGGGTATTTTGTGATACTGCTGGTTTCTTTGTTCCATATAAATTTCTGTGCCGAGTTAATTTTATTTGTGGATTTTCTTTTCATTTTCGTGTCTGTTATGATAATGTTTACACTAAGTCTTTCTGGTTTTCCTCCTTTTTTATTTTTGAGTTATAAGTGTATTAATTTTCTTTGAGGTTACCCTGGAATTTATTGTTTCCCCTATTTAAAAGTCAGTTTGTCTTGAAATCTACCCAACTTTCTTGCCATTTGAAAGTTCTGTATCTATACTATTACTATGCTTTGTACTTTACTTCATTATACAATAATATCTCTGAATTTCCTATTTTTAGTCTTGTAGGCTTATCCTCAGTTGCTATGGGTCAGAACCAATTTGACGGCACTTAAAACAACAACAGGCTTGTTTTAATTGAAATACTTCTCTATATCTGGATATATATGAGTTCTGGGTGGTGCTGTCATGTATGGTAATCTTAGGTTGTTGTCTGCTGTTATTGGTTCTCAGTTCAAAGAAAAACTTGGTCTGGTCATTACAAATTCCTTTAATTTTTGTTTATCTGGAAATGTCCTAATTCTGCCATCGTATCTGAGGGTATATAATATATACACTCATTTGGTAATTATTTCTTTCAGAATTTTGTATATGCCATCCGATTGCCTTCTTTGCCTGTGTAATTTCAGCTAAGAATTCAGAGCTTAGTCTTATTGGGTTTCTCTGTAGGTAACTTTGATTTTTCCAAGCTGCTCTCAGGATTCTTTCCCTTGCCTTTGTTTTTAGAAACTTTGATTATGATATGTCTTGGTGATTTTCTTTTTGGATTTATCCTATTGGGAGTTCGTTCAGCATCTTTTATGTTTATCTTCCTGTCTTTCATTTTCTTCCAACAACTCTTTGACAATCTCCATTGTGCTTTTTATTGTTCCTTCCTGTTCTGGAATTCCAATCACCCATAAGTTGTTCCTCTGCATAGTATCCCACATAACTCTTAAGCTTTCTTTGGATTTTTTCACTCTTTTATTTGATTGTTCTTCTAGCATGCCAGCATTGACAGATTTATCTTCAAGCTCATTAATTCAGGCTTCCATTGCTTCAAGTCTACTCCTTTGTCCTTTCAATGTACTGTCCATTTCTGAAATCTTAGCACTGCTCTTCTGAATTTCTAACTGCAAGTTTTGTATTGTTTCAAATTTGCATTTAATTTGTCTGTTGGTTCTTGTACTGTTTTCCTGAATTCTTCAGTTTTTCTGTTTTCCTCAAGCTTTCTGTCAGTTCTTTGAAAGTACCAAAATATAATTTTGAATTCTCTATCAGTTAGTTCCATTACCTTTACTTTGTCAGAAATTTTTCTTGGCTCTGCATCTTGGTCATTTGTTTGAGCCATTCTTTCGTTTTTTCATGTGAGCTAAAATGGTCTGTTGTTTATGGGGCACTTCTGGGTTGCTGTATTAGTGTTTAGCCGAATTATATGTTGATGTGTTCTTAGGCTCTCACCAACTGTCCCTGTGGGCGTAGTGACAGAATGGACGTGTGTGCACTATTCTCATTTGCCGTCTGTGCACCTCAATTTAGGGAGGGTTTGGCTGGTGTGGCTGATACCTATCACTGATCAGGTGGTATAGGATCTAGTGTTGATTCCTGCCTAGTGGGTGGAGCTGCAGAGGGTACAGTTGTTGCTGGGATATCTAGGCAAAGTTGTCTTCCATCAGTGAGATAAAGAAGCCCCCTAAACACACACAAGGAAACAAAACAGAATAAACAAACAAGGAACCGACAATAAAAAGAGAAAAAATAAATAAAAACAGGCAGTAACCAGAGAAAAAGAATACTTAAAAAGATGAAATAAAAAACAATTAGAAAACCCAGGGACAGGGAAGACAAAAATAGATAAGAGATTAATAAAGAAAGAGAAAAAGGGGAGGGGAATGTTAAATGAGAAGGAAAAACAAAAGTGGAGTTGTTGTTGTTGTTGTTGTTGTCAGGTGCCATCGAGTCGGAACCG
>NW_006408660.1:1121359-1132701 GCF_000296735.1 Chrysochloris asiatica
AGACTATACACATGGACCTCACCAGATGGAACACATAGAAATCAAATAGACTACATCTGTGGAAAGAGAAGATGGAAAAGCTCCATATCATCAGTGAAAGTGGAGTTAGAAAGGATAAAATTCAAGGGAATGGAAAGAAAAGAAGGAGGTGAAAGAATAAATAAAAACAATGTAACAACATAAGGGAAAAAAACAAGCAGACAGTGCAGCTGTTGGACCTGGAGATGAGAGCACTCTGGGGCTCCTGCAAGCCACGGAGTTCACGAGGTAGGTATGACAGCAGAGTTTCTGGTCCTAGCTGGAGTTCCTACTGTCCCTGGTGTTATCTATGTTCAGGGCGCTCAATCCAAAAGTCATCCGTGGAGGTCCTTGATGGTGCTGATTTCAGTGTCTGTTAGGACCACAGGGCAGCAGGAGGCAGGGTAACTGGTTAAATGCTGGTCTAGTGTCTCAGTGGGTTCTACAGGCCCGGAGTGGAGCCCACCTGAATCCAGGCACCAAAGCTGCACAGTCAGCCCCCACCTCACACTAGTGTGGCTTCCAACCATAAGGTTCCAAACTCCAGGACAGCAGGGTCTGCAATGGGGGTAGATGAGGGTGGGAGCTGGCCACAGCTCTGATCACCAGAGGGAAAAAAGAAGGAATTGTACCTTTTCTGTCATCTATGTAATCTGCTCGGCCAGGCCACATTCTGTTGCCAGAGCTGCTCACAAGATGGTCATGCTGCATCTGGCTGGCCATTCATCAGTCAGTCTCCTTCTTTTGCCATTCTGCTCAGCTTCTCCTCCCAGCAAGCGCTCCATCCACTTCTCTAACCTTTTCTTGGAAGTTCAGGGTTTCAGAATTTCATCAGTGTCTATCTCAGTTGGCGTCTCCTCCCTTAGTTGCACAGAGTCTGTGTAGTGCATCTACCTAATCCACCATCTTGCCGGAAGTCACCCAGGGATTTCTTTTTGAGGTAATGAAAATGTTCTAAGTTTCTAATTGCTTTTGTTGTTGTAAGTGCCATCCAGTCAGTTCCAACTCATAATAACACTAATTCTGACGAGCAGCTAGTGGGTTTGGGCCACTGACCTTGAAGTTAGTAAGTCCAGTCCTTATCCTACATGACCACACTGGGACTCTGGTACCAGTATATAAATTTATAACAATACCAAGATCCAATTAACTGTACATTTACAATAGATGAATTGTAAGGTATGTACATTTTATCTCAAAGCGCTTACAAATTTTTGACTGGTAAAAAATACACAGAAAATTAACCAAATCACAACCAGATACACACCTGGACTTGGAGGGGAGAAGAAATAGCAAAAGTTATCAGAGGAAAAGGAATGAGAAACTTTATGATTAACAGAAGAAGACGCTGGCTTTAAAGGGTTAAGAAACACCTCAAGTCACAGGTAAGGTGGGCAGATCCAAAGAACATAGGACAGTGAATAACATTCAAGTTTTAAAAAAGATTGATATTTAAAATAATTATCTCCTTCAATATGAAGATTCAAATAAATATATCTAGCATTAAAAAAAACAACCTTGAGGAACAAGTCTAGGAAACACTGAGTCTTGAGCTTGCCAGGAAGAGATCACACTTCAACAGCTGAACAAGTAAGAAGTCCAGTTTTCCTTTGTGGGGAATTTGAAGAAGGAGACAAACAGTTGTTTGTTTTCAATGCTCTGTGGAAAGTCGAGAGCTGGATGAGATGAGTGTTTAAAAGTCCAGCTCAGCTATACTGCCTGCAAAAATGAGAGCACAAAACCCTGACCATTCTAGAGTGGGAAAGTGGTGAGTTAGTGAGTTAGTGATAATTCTTGTTTCCAGCCAAACACAACCTCTGGTGACCATAATGACAAAAATACACCAGTCTTTGAGGGTCCACGCTGCAGGAACACCTCATTTCCCCAGACATCCCATCATTCAGCAAAGTTTGAAATGCCAGATGAGGACAAAAATAGAGGGCACTGGAGAAGCTGACTCTCCCTCTCCCTGTCCCTCCCCCAGACCACAGCCTCCCCAGTTGCATAAACTGCCCTGAAGAAAGCAGCCACCAGCTGCTTCCCACCCCACTCGAGGTTTGTTTTCATCCCATATGAGTTGGCTGTTTTTAGCTCCAAATGGAGCTGGTCTCTGCTTGGTAGAGGGTCAGAGGAAAAGAGGAAGACCCTCAAGAAGATGGGCTGATACAGTGGCTGCAACAATAGGCTCCAAACACAGCAATGACTGGGCAGTATTTTGTTCTGTTGCACGTAGGGTCGCCATGAGTTGGAACGGACTTGATGGCACCTAACAATAACACCATCTGTATATAAGCAGGGTTGGAATTTTGAACAGAAAACAATTACGAATCATCTGAGCAGCATGATATCAGCGGAGAAACAATTATAAAACGGGATTTTAGTGACTCAACAGGAAATGCATTTTCCAAGATGAATTCTGATCCACCCTTAGAATCACAGTTATAATACATCCTACCAGCACCAGATGGCACTATACACATGGGCAGATGGTTGACATTTTCTCTGTCATTAACTTTTCTTTACTTGCATGGGATATCAAAGAGATTGTCCGATGATTCCCGCACTCCATTGGGTCACCTCTCTTTGGAATGGGCACAAATACAGATCTTTTCCAATCAGTTGGCCAGGTAGTTGTCTTCCAAATTTCTTGGCAGAGATAAGTGAGTGCTTCCAGTGCCACCTCACTTTCTTGAAAGATTTCACTTTGTATTCCATCAATTCCTGGTGCCTTGTTCATTGCCAATTCATTCAATGTACCTTGAACTTTTTCCTTCAATGGCTCTTAATCATATGCTACCTCTTGAAATGGCTGAACATCAACTATTTCCTTTTGGTATAGTGACTCTTTCTGCATCCTTCAATAATTTGCCCAGAGAACCCTTCAATAACAAAAGTCAAGGCTTGAATTTTTTCTTCAGTTCCCCCAGCTTGAGAAATGCTGAGCACGTTCTTCTCTTTGGGTTTTGACTCCAGATCTTTGCACACTTCATTGTAATATTTGACTTTGTTTTCTCAAGCTGACTTTTGAAATTTTCTGTTTAGCTCTCGGACCTCCTCATTTCTTCCATTTGCTTTAGCATCTCCACGCTGGATAGCAAGTTTCAGCATGTCTTCCATTTTGATCTTTTCCTTCTTTCTTGGCTTCTTAATGACTTTTTTGCTCTCTTCACGTATGATGTTCTTGATGTCATCACACAACTCTTCTGGTCTTCTGTCTTTAGTGTTTAATGTATCAAATCTTTTCTTCAGATAATCTCTAAATTCAGGTGGGATATATTCAAGGTCATGTGAGTAAAGTTTTACTAAAGTTAAAACAAAAACGGCTGTAAGCATACAATGACAGAGAACTTCCAGAGGTTCAAGATGGATTCAGAAAAGGAAGTGGAATGAGGGATATCACTGATGATGTACGATGGATCTTGGCTGAAACCAGAGAATATGAGAAAGATGTTTACCTGTGTTTTAGTGACTATGCAAAGGCTTTCAATTGTGTGGATCATGACAAACTATGGACAACATTGCTAAGTCTGAGTATTCTAGAACACTTAAATGTGCTCATGAGGAATCTGTACCTGGACCAAGAGGCAGTTGTTCAAACAGAACATGGGAACACTGAATGGTTTAAAATTAAGAAAGGTGAGTGACAGGGTTGCATTTTTTCACCATAATTTATTCAACCTGTATGCTGAGCAAATAATCTGAGAAGCAGGGTTCTACAAAACGTGGCATCAGGATTGGAGGAAGACTCATTAACAACCTTGTGATATGTAGATGATACAACCTTGCTTGCTGAGAGTGAAAAGGACTTAAAAGACATACTGCTGAAGATCAAAAGCACAGCCTGCAGTATGGATTGCATCTCAATGGAAAGAAAACAAAAATCCTCACCACTGGACCAATAAACAACATTCTTATCAAAGGAGAAAAGATTGAAGTTGCCAAGGACTTCATTTTTCTTGGATCAATTATCAACACTCAAGGAAGCAGCAGTCAAGAAATGAAACGATGTTTTGCATTAGGCAAATCTGCTGCACAAGACCTTTTGAAAGTGTTGGAAGAGCAAAGATGTCAGTTTGGGGGCTAAAGTGCGCCTGACCCAAACCAGGGTATTTTCAACAACCTCATATGCATGCAAAAGCTAGACAGTGAATAAGAAGACCATAGAAGAATGGATGCATTTGAATTATGGTGTTGGAGGAGAATACTGAAAGTGCCATGGGCTGCCAAAAGAACCAACGGATCTGTGTTGGAAGAAGTGCAGCCAGGGTGCTCCTTGGAGGCCAGTATGGTCTCTCTCTCATACTTCGGACATACTGTCAGGAGAGACCAGTCGCTAGAGAAGGATATCATGTTTGGTAAGGTGGAGGGTCAGACAAAAAGAGGAAGGCTCCCAGAGGTGGCAGCATCAATGGGCTCAAGTGTGGCAACAATTGAGGTTGGCCCAGGACTGGGCAGTGTTTCCTTCTGTTGTGCATAGGGTCACTATGAGTCGGTACTGACTCGATGGCACCTAACAACAGGTTGTCTTTGTGGACTTCGGGTGTGGCGCTGAAGATCAGCACTGGATTGCAAAACACAAGGTTGGCAGTTCAAAGCCACCAGTTGTTCCTTGGAAACCCTATACAGGGTCACTATGAGTCAGCACTTAACAACAGCAACAAGTTGTCTTTGAATGTTACAAGCCAGGATTTTAAGTCAGTAAGTGGGTTTTCTGTCAATCTCTTATAAGATATCAAAGACATTGAACAAGCAAGCTAGCAAGCAGAGATAAGGGAAAAACTGATGCTAAACATAAGGAGATCTTTAAGGAACCAAGAAATAGAAGCTGAAAGAGAAGGATCTTCCCCCAGAACTGAAAGAGAGTAAGCCTTCACCTGGAGCCAGCACAATGGATTTGTATTTCTAGCCTCCAGTTAAACTAGAGTCCTGGTGTGGCGCTGTTAATGCGTCAGATTGCGAAACTGTTTGTACTGCAAGGTCAGCGGTTCAAGCTCACCAGTCGCTCCTTGGAAACCCTGTACAGGGTCGCTATGGGTTGGAATTGACTCAACGGCACTTAACAACAAACTACAGTCCAGGAGTCCTGGTGTGGTGCTGTGGGTTAATGCGCCAGACTGCAAAGCTGTTTGACCAGCAAGGCTGGTGGTTCAAGCTCACCAGCTGCTCCTCGGAAACCCTATACAGGGTCACTATGGGTCAGAACCAACTTGATGGCACTTAATAACACCAAATTAGAGATGGCACTGCAAGCTAATACGCTGGACTGCAAGGTCAGTTTGAACCACAAGGGCGGAGATTCAAACTCCAGTTGCTCCTCAGAAACAGGGTTGTTATGAGTCGGAAGTGACTCAACAGCATTGGTGTGATGCTGGCTGTAATAGCAGCACTGGACTGTGAACCACAAGGTCAGTAGTTCAAATCCACCAGCTGTTCCTCAGAAACCCTATACAGGGTCACTATGAGTTGGAATCGGCATGATCTGGCCACTCACTGGGCAGGCACTTAGCTGCTAAACAAAAGGCCAACACTGGAGCTCAGGGGCTGCTTCACTGAGAAAGTCGTGGCAGTCTTTAGAACCCTGCAAGGTTTACTGGCTGGCAAACCTTATGGGCAGTTCTATCTTGCCTGTTAGGGACGCTGTGAGTAGGAATCAGCTCAACAGCAATCGGTTTGGTCTGACATAACTTGCAAAGATTGCAAACCGTCTACGTCTGTCTACCTCTGACCAGGACTAATGAATTCACTTTGTAAATCCTTATTGAGGCACAGTGTGAGAGGGCTTTGATTGTATCTAATTTCCAACTTCAAATAAACAGGAGGAAGCAGAGCTCATAATGGGCACTTCACCTTTCCCTTTCTCCAGCTTCTCCTTCACCCATCTTTTCCTTGGTATGTGAGGAGATGTCAATGATGGAGCAGAATATTCATTTATAACATTTTGTACAATGAGGAAATACTCTGTCCCTTCTTTACCTCACTTTCAGCATAATTGATGGTTCATGCATTTAATACAGGTACTTAGCACTTGTTACTACCTCAGTTACTCGCTCATGTAACACAAAGGCTGGCAGTCACTGGAAGGCAGGCCCCGTGCCAGGCAATGGGGACGAAGGCCCTGTTCTCAAGGAGCCTGGGCTCTACAGAGTCTCTATAAGAGAGAGTCTATTAGATGAGAATCGAAAATGGCAAATACACGTGGTGGAATGTAGAGCTTCTAGAGCAGGGATCTGGAGCTTGAGGAACATTGCTTCAATCTTGCCTTCAATCAACACTTACAGAGCTCAACACATTGTACACAGAGGAAAGCATCAGGGCCTACTCTCTGTAGGTTTCCTGTGAGGATTGAGGGAACAGTGCCTGGCACATACATAGAGTCCCAGATGCACAGACAGTGCAGTGTTTAAAAATGTGGGCTCTAGCCAGACTGACTGGACACAAGACTTGATTCTGCCATATACCACCTGTGTGCTCTTGGGAGACAGTATTTAACCTTCCTCATCTATGGTGGTGGCTGGTTGTGTGCCACTGAGTTGGTTTCAATTCATAGCGACCCTGTATAGGGCTTCAATGGCTGAGCATCTTTAAAAAATTATTTTAAAAAGATTTTATCATGAATTGAATAAAGGCTTTACAGGGCAGATTATCAGTTTTACATTCAACAAATCATACTCGGGAACAGGAAGCCTCATCTTTCTCCTGAGGAGCAACTGGTGGATTCAAACTGCTGATCTTTCAGTTAGCAGTCCAACGCGTAACCCACTACGTTACCAAGGCTCCTTTCCTCATCTAGAGAATGGGGATAACAAAGCCCCTGCCTGTAGTGAGGCTGTTTTGACAATGTCTGTGGTAACATGCACTGAACACACTGAAAATCATCCCTGGCCCATAGTGGGCACATATTAAACGTTAGGAAACGGCACATGTAACAGACTACGCTGGTGTAAGTTGAGTACTGGATGAAGACGCAAATGTTACCAGGTTACCTACCAAGCTTGCTAGGTCAAGAAAGATTCCCTGAGGTGATGGCTTCTAAGGAGGAACAGGAGTTAGGTGACCAGGGCAGAAGAGGAAGGAAGGAAGAAAAGGGAGAGAAAGGAAGAAAAGAAATTAGATATCAAGTTTCAAACTAAAGTGCAGAGATGCACACAGCAATTTCCTACATCATTCACATAGCATCTAAACAATGCCCCAAAAAGGTTGGCTGGGGGCTGATGAGGAGAATGCCCCAATGCCAGAGTAAAATCAGTGTAGGAGGGGGAGAAGGCGACTAGGAAAGTCTGTGAAGCGGAAACAAAGAGACTCCAGACCTCTGCTGGGAGGTCAAGGTGATGGTGGTGCTGTCCAGGGTGGGCTGTGGGCAAGTCTTTTGATATAAACACACACTTCTCCTGGCTGATGCCTGCAGGTCCTACTCACAGGCCTTTACAGGGTTGCCTGCTGTTTCTGGAGAATGGCTTAGGATTTGGAATGAAGAGGGTGTGCCTACTTCAGTGTGGGGGCAACTAGAGCATAAGGTCTGTGTGTCTATCTGGGATGCAGTCAGGGTACCAGAGACACAGGTTCCATCACAGCTGGGGAGCCTCAATTTCCTTGTCTGAAATGAGGGCAGCTGGCCCTCACCAGCTGTCTACCTGCCCTGGGCCTCTTGAGTCCTAATTTGTAAAAGGAGACTGCCTTACTGGGCAGTCATTATTAAATATAATCATGCAAATAAAAGCTTAGAAAACTGGTGCTTATGTAATTATAGAAGATGTGTAACTAAAAGTGGGGAATAGTTAATCTTTCACTTCAGGAACAGACCCTCCCAGGACCATTAAGAAGGAAGAGCATGAGTAGAGTGTGAGATCCTACCTAGAAAAGTGGCAACAGCAGAGACAGTGGCAGAGGCAGTGGCATGGAGAGCTAGAGTAGCTGAGGACTCTAGGTCCATGGATTGATGAAGGCTGTGTGCCTGCAGACAGGAGACTGGCCTTAGGACATTTACATGAATATATATATTTTTTGTTTTATATGTGTACATCAAATATTTTTGCTTTGTTCATTTGTGAAATACAAGATGTAAAAGGGAAGGTGTAGGGAGAAGGCAGAATAACTGTTGTTGCAGGGAAGGGATTGTAATCATTGAGATGAAACAAAGTGTATAATTTGCTGAACATAAAGCTGATGATTCTGTCTAAACCTTCATTCAATTCACAACAAAAAGTTAAAAAAAAACAAACAAACAGTGCCTGGCCAAAAAAGTCTTGCTGATATTATGAGCAGTATAAACCCCCATAGATGTTCAGGTTTGAACACTGGACCCAATGAACTGATGATATCTAAGATACATTTGTGAAAGCTCCAGTTTGTCCCCAGGCCAGTTAGCACTCATGAGAACAGCTGGAACAGACATCCATGCAGGCCCACTAGCTCTGCTCTGGTTCAGTCCATGGCTACCAGCAGGCACTCTCACCCCAACCAGCTTTCTCAAGAATAAGCACCAGATGCCCTCTGCTGTGCCAACAGTGGACATGTCAGTGGTTCTAAAAAAAAATCATGCTGTGCATTCCTGATGTTTTCTATTTAGATAACACATTGGTATGGCAATGTTTTACCTTGCTTTGTTTTGAAAGAAAGAAGAAAAACAAAGGAAGAAATATGCAATCAGTCTCTAGGGCTCCCAGATGGAGAAGGGAATCCATCAGTGAGAACTCATCAGGGTTCTGGACAAACACGCACCGTAAGCACTTGTTCTGTCCAATGGCATCACTGGAGTTCTTCTCACATGTGAAATTCTGGATACAGGAGAAAGAACAGCTCAAAGAGAACAGTGCCAGCAAGGAAAAAAAAGAAAATGAAGAATCGTGGGTTTCTCTCAAGCGGTTAATTTACAAGCACAATTCATATAATGGTTTTATTTTTCAAACACAGTGCAACTTGAAAGGACATGTAAAAGTGCTTCCAGACATTGCTGCTTATTTTCATCACCTGTCATGAACTTGCTACTGGACTAGGAACTAGACTGACAGCTATCAAAGAGGCTAGCCCCCCAAAAGAACACTAAAAAAAACACCCAAAAAAGGCAAGGGAAACCAATTCCAGAGGAAACACGAATGGCAGAGATGGACGGGAGAGATAGAAGAGGCTTACAGATTCAGTAGCAGCTGCAGAGCAACCCCACCTCCACAGAACCCAGTAACCTAGTAACCCCAAAGAGGCACATGTGTGTGTGTGTGTGTGTCGAGTCAAGCATCTCTATGAGAACCGTGACATCAACAGCAACATTAGCTTTGGGCAAATCAAAGAACACAGTGCTGGCTTCTGATTTGCCAAGGATGGGATAGCCACTGGAAAACGGCCCAGATGTAATCTGTACAAAATGGAAATAACTCGGAGCCCTGCCGAATGACTGAGGGGAACGGGGGGGGGGGGGGGGTGCCAGGACAGTTGGGGAGGAGGACGCCAGGCAGGTTTGCGGGACAGCTGAGGAATGTGTTTTCATCACCAACCACATCACTTCCATTCTGATTTCATGGCAAAACTATATCAACATAATCTATACTGGAAGCAAAAATATGTAAAACAGGGAGTTTATTTTTGTTGATTTCTGCAGAAGAGTTAAGACTAAGCTGAGAGAGGGAAACATTGTCAATCTGAACGTGGGACCTCTCAGGACATGCTGCCAGAGACAAAGAAGACTGCGATGTCTTTGCGATCTGCCAGGCTCCCAGCCTTTGGCAGAAACAGCTAAGACAACCTCACTGCTCCAAATAGCCAGTTGAGATTTTCTACTGCCTACTAGCCTGCAGACAAGAGATTAACGGTTAATCAACATCTTCCATAAAACTTAACTTGGCTGATCTTTAAGGCACTTGAAAACATTGCTGTCACGTGTAGAAAATAAAATGTGCTATGCAGTGTTGTATGTATATTACAATAAAACAAAAAAAATTTCAAGCAGTATTATTTTCTTACAGTTAAAATCCTCCCAAGTAAAACAGTTACTAGCTGCAATCTGAAAAATACTTTTGGCGATGATATTTATGAAAAACACTGTGCACATCCCACCCTTGCTCCCCCCATGCAGAAAATAAAAAGGAAAATCTAGGAGCAAAGGGGCAGGAAGGTTTATGTGACTACTTACTGGTACAAAACACTGCTTTGAAAAGTAGTACCTTAAAGGTATCAAACACCAATATGGTTTACTGTAGGCTGCTTAAAGAAGCCATCTCTAAAAGGGAAGACATGGACCACAAAGTCAGCATTCCTTCTCCTGAAATGGCAGTCCAAGTAGCATCACTGTCACTTAACCAATAATGTTCACAAAGTCAACGAGTTAAAATGTTCATGGGATTCAGAGCTAGAGCCCTGACAACAGAGATGCTGCTGCTGCTGCCAGCCTAAGCGTCAAACAAGGAAACTGAGGCTCCTGGAAGGGAGGGCCTTCTTCCTGTTAAACAGTAAGCAAGAAGTCATTTTAAAATTTCATTTATTTCTTTCACAGTTCATTTGATAAACTGTTTCTAGTGTATTATCTTACCAACTATCTGCTACAGGTTTTCTGACTGCTATGAATCTACTCCATCACTTGTCTGTCAGTTTATTATACCATGATGGCTTACATATTGCTGTGACACTGGAAAAGTATGCCACCTGGTATTTAAAATATCAGCAGGATCACCCATGGTGGGCAGATTTCAGCTGAGCTTCCAGACTTGGACTAGGAAGAAGGAGAGGTGAACTAATGACGAATGCTTAGCCACTGAAAGCCTTAGGAACAGCAGTGGAACACTGTCAGAATGCACCATAAGACTGACTATTGAAGCAAGATGAGTAGCACCAGAGTACTGTCAGATACAGTACCTGAAGATTAGCCCCTCAAATGGGAAGGCACTGCAAATATGACTGGGGAAAAGCTGCCTCCTCAAAATAGAGTTGATTGTGATGAAGTGAATGGAGTAAAGTAAATGGGGCACAACTAAAAATGAGGAGAAACAGCTATTGTTGTTGTTGTCAGGTGCCATCGAGTCGGAACCGACTCATAGCGACCCCAAACACAGCAGAATGAATCAATGTCCGATCCTGGGCCAACCTCACTACCGCTGCCACACTTGACGCCATCAATGATATGCCACCTGGCCAATCCATCTCTTTGGGGGTCTTCCTCTTTTTCTCTGACCCACCATATTATCCAGCATGACCTCCTTCTCCAGAGACTGTTCCCTTCTGACAATATGTCCAAAGTATGAGAGATGAAGTTTAGCCATCTTGGCCTCCAAGGAGCACTCTGGCTGCACTTTTTCCAAAACAGATCTATTGGTTCTTTTGGCAGTCCATGGCACTTT
>NW_006408660.1:1133728-1145227 GCF_000296735.1 Chrysochloris asiatica
CCTGTGCCGCCTCACTTTCTTAAAAGATTTCAATTTTTATTCCATCAATTCCTGGTGCCTTGTTCTTTGCCAATTCCTTCAATGCACTTTGAACTTCCTCCCTGAGTATCATTGGCTCTTGATCATAAGGTATCTCTTGAAATGGTTGAACATTAACCATTTCCTTTTGGTACAATGACTCTGTGTATTCCTTCCATCTTCTCTTGATGCATTTCTGCATCATTCAATAATTTGCCCAGAGAATCTTTCAATAACGAAAGTCGAGGCTTGAATTTTTTCTTCAGTTCCCCTAGCTTGAGAAATGCTAACCGTGTTCTTCCTTTTTGGTTTTCTAATTCCAAATCTTTGCATATTTTATTATAGCATTTGATTTTATCTTTTCGAGCTGATCTTTTAAATTTTCTGTTCAGCTCTTGGACCTCTTCAATTCTTCCACTTGTTTTAGCATCTCTGCGCTGGAGAGCAAGTTTCAGAGTCTCTTCTGACATCCATTTTGACCGTTTCCTTCCTTCTTTTCTTAATGTCTTTTTGCTCTCTTCATGTATGATGTTCTTGATGTACAGCTATAATCACCCATTAATAACTGGAACGTGGAATGTGCAAAATATGAATCTAGGAAAATTTAGAATTTGCAAAAAAACGAAATGGAACACATAAAGATTGATATCCTAGGCATTAGTGAGCTGAAATGGACTGGTATCGCCGTTTTGAATGTGACATCATTTAGTTTACTATGTTGGGAATGACAAATTGCAGAGGAATGGCATCCTCATCATAAAGAACTTTTCAAGATTTACCTTGAATAATAATACTGTCTGTGATACGATAATATTCCTAAGTCTACAAAGACCAGTTAATACCACTATTATTCAAATTTTTCTACCAACCACTAAAGTCACTGCTGAAAAAAACTGAAGAAAAATTCAAGTCATGACTTGTAATATTGAAACATTCAATGGGCAAAATATTGTATGATGCAGAAAGCATTAAAGGAAGATCAAAGGAATACAGAGTCACTGTACCAAAAATAACTGTGGTCTGTTCAACCATTTCAAAAGGTAGCATATGATCAAGAGTCAATGGTACCTAAGGAAGTTGTCAAAGACTTCATTTTGCTTGTATCCACTATGAACACTCATAGAAGCAGCAATCAAAAAATCAAATGACATACGACATTAGGTGTATGGCGTTGTGGGTTAATGCGCTGGACTGCAAAGTCGTTTGAACTGCAAGTTCGGCAGTTTAAGCTTACCAGCTGCTCCTTGGAAACCCTATACAGGTCGCTATGGGTCAGAATCGACTTGACGGCACTTAACAACAACAACAGTAGGTAAATCTGTAGCATAAAAGACCCCTTCAATGTGTTCAAGAGCAAAGATGTCAGTTTGAGGGCTAGCAGCATCTGACCCAAGCCACGGTATTTTCAAAAGCCCCATATGCATGTGAAAGTTGGACAATAAATAAGGAAGACTGTAGAAGAATTGACCTATTTGAGTTATGGAGCTGGAGAAGAATCTTAAAAGTGCCATGAACTGCTAGAAGAATAAACAAATCTGTGTGGGGAAAAGTACAGCCAGAGTGCTCCTTGGAAGTCAGGATGGCTAGACTTCATCTCTAATACTTCAGACACAGTATCAGGAGGGACCAGTACCTGGATATGAACATCATATTTGGTAAAGTGGAGGATCAGAATGAATGAGGAAGACCCCAATGAGATGGACAGGCACAGTGGCAGTGGCTATGGGATGAAGCAGAACAATGACTGAGTTTGCACAGGATCAGGCAGAGTTTTGTTCCTTTGTGCATAAAGCCACAATGAATCGGTATCAATTCAATGGCACATAACAACAGTGATCTAGATCCCATTAACTCATAATCAGAAAATCATCAGAAGAGGTGAGAAAGTGAGCATTGTAAATATAAGGAGACCACACAACCCACTGAGTTGGTTCAATGACTCACGGGGACCTTGCAGGACACCGTCAAACTGTTCCTTATAGTTTCCAACACTGAAAATCTTTTTGGAAGCAGACGGTCTCATGTTTCTTCCGAGGAGCGATTGCCTGGTTCTAACTGATGACCTTGTGGTTAGTAGTCCAATGCTTAATGCACTGTGCTTAAAATTCAGGGTGGTGGTGGTGATGGTGTGCCGTGGGGTTGGTTCCAACTCACAGGGACCCCTCTATAGGGTTTCCAAGGCTGTAAAGCTTTACGGGAGAAGGAAGCATCATCTTTCTCCTACGGAGTGGTTGGTAGATACGAACTGTTATGAGTAGCCCAGCTCATCCATCATCCACTGTTACAATACCTTCCGGTTCTTCCCTCTCCCCTCCCTCCAACTCCATTTTGTCTGTTTTCCCGCCCAAAGCTACAAGGCACATAGTTTAAAGGACAACATGGCTTTTGTTAGGCCAGAGCTAAATCACCCCAGCAATGACCACTCCCTTCCTGTTGAACCTATATAAATCCCCTCCCTTCCCTTCCCGCTGACTCTCTCTTCCTTCTTTCTCTCCTCCCTTCCGCCTTCTGCCTTCTTTCTCCGGCAGAGGTTATCATTCTCACCCTGAATAAAGCTCTCTAGATGGGCCATTTGGAGAGAGGTGTGGTTGATGAGGGGCACCGGGGTTGTTTTTCCCCTTTCACCCACTATGCTACCCGCACACTCCTATAAGTCAGAGTAGAGGCTACTTTTAGAGGTGGGAGGGAAGCTGTGATAGGGATGGGGCACGTGGAGGAGTCTCTGTGGAGGTTGGGAAAGTTCTGTTTCTTGACATGGGTGGTGGTTACAGGGTGTTCACCTCATAGTACTTCATTAACAATTTGCTGTGTGCTTGATAATACTAAGATTTAAAAAAGGGCAACATGACCAGTAATGCTGGAGAGAGGGAGAGCAAGATAAAGGGACACAGCACACCTACTTCTTCAACAGCGGTTGCGAGTCTCAGTATCAGATCTGGATAATATTCTTTTTCCTCAGCAGAAATGTCTCTGCAACCATTAAAATGATCAATTTTGCACATTAAATGGAACAGCTCGTTTTCACAGCAGCATATTTCTTTCATCTGCTTTGGCTGCCAAAATGATGAGATCACAGGAGGCTTCATTGTCAGCCAAAAGTCCATGAGGAAAGACAACTCAATGTTTCAGTGATGCAGTGCAGGAATTAACGTGTATTTATGTAAAACAATTTTAATTAATAAAGTTTTCCAAACAATGTTGTTAGGTCTGGTTCAGTCCACAGATAATGAAGAGAACGTAAAAACACTGCATTTCTCTAAATTCTCCATCGGATGTGGCTGAGACTCCTTGCAAGTCACTTAAGAACAGTCTCCATTGATTTTAGGGACAGCAGGACTCCCAGCCTTATGAGGATCCCCAAGCTTTATAACATAATCTGGGCTAGCATTAGACACTGCTCCAAATCCATGTTGTTGTTGTTGTTAGGTGCCATTGAGTCGATACCGACTCATTGCGATCCTATGCACAACAGAACAAAACCCTACCCGGTCCTGGGCCAACCTCACAACTGTTGCCATGCTGGAGCCCACTGATGTTGCCACTTTGCCAATCCATCTCACTGGGGGCCTTCCTCTTTTTCTCTGAACCTCTACCTTACCAAACATGATATCCTTCTCCAGCAATTGATTCCTCCTGACAATACGTCCCAAGTATGAAAGATGAAGTTTGGCTATCTTGCCCTCCAAGGAGCACTCTGGCTGTACTTCTTCCAACTCAGATCTGTTGGTTCTTTTAGCAGCCCATGGCACTTTCAATATTCTCCTCCAACACCATAACTCAAATGCATCAATTCTTCGACAGTCTTCCTTATTCACTGTCTAGCTTTTGCATGCATATGAGATTATTGAAAATACCATGGCTTGGGTCAGGTACACCTTAATCCTCAAGCTGACACCTTTGCTCTTCAACACTTTCAAGTGGTCTTAGGCAGCAGATTTGCCTAATGCAATACATTGTTTGATTTCTTCACTGCTGCTTCCATGAGTGTTGATAGTTGATCCAAGAAAAATGAAGTTCTTTTCTCCGTTGTTGTTTACTGGTCCAGTGGTAAGGATTTTTGTTTTCTTTCCATTGAGATGCAATCCATACCAAAGGCTGTGCTCTTTGATCTTCATCAGTAAATGTTTTAAGTCCTCTTCACTTTCAGCAAGCAAGGTTGTATCGTCTGCGTATCACAAGGTTGTTAATGAGTCTTCCTCCAATCTTGATGTCATGTTTTTCTTCATATAACCCAACTTCTCAGATTATTTGCTCAGCATACAGGCTGAATAAACATGGTGAAAGAATACAACCCCTGTAGCACACCTTTCTTAATTTTAAACCAATGTTGTCCATAGCTTGTCATGATCTACACAATCGAAAGCCTTTGTGTAGTCAATGAAGCACAAGTAAACATCTTTCTGATATTCTCTGCTTTCAGCCAAGATCCATAAGACATCAGCAATTATATCCCTCATTCCACGTCCTCTTCTGAATCCAGCTTGAATCTCTGGAAGTTCTCTGTCAATGCGTCCAAACCCATAGTTCAATTTTAATGCTTAAAAATACAGTCAAGAACAAGAAGGGAAAAATGCAGAACTGGATTTCAAATTCTCATGGAATCTATATTTTCTGGAGTCATGGAGGTTAGATGCACCCCTGAAAATATTTACCTGAGATAAAATTTAAACCTCAAACCAAAGTCTTTTAAAAACAGCATAGCTTAACTCAGGTGTGGGGAATGTCCGGCCCACAGGCTGTATAAACCTGCAAATCATTTGGTCTGGCTCTGTCCAAGGCAACTGCAGGCAGGACTCGAAATGGAATAAACATAGGAGCTTTTTTTCATAGCAACATACATTTACATTGTGATATTATAAATATCCAAATCGCCTTTGGCAGAAAAAAGGTTCCCCATCCCTGGCTTAACTGGTAAAGAATGTCTACCTTGAGCATTATGGTCTTTTAAGAACTACCAATACAGGATCAAATTGACAACAACAACCTGAAAGATTAGAGAGGAACTGTAGGGGACAGTGAATTTATGCTCAAGGGGAAGGGAGGAACAACTTGGAATGGGAGGGTGAGAATGGTTGTACAACTGGTAGAATGTCATCAACATCACTGACTGTATGTGCAGACACTACGGAATTTCTATAGGTTTAGCTGCTTACATTCTCAACAATAAGAAATTATAAATGAAAGGGGCAGGGAATTCCAAAGCTTGGTTTCACTTCGCCAAACGCCATAGCTCACTAAAATGACCTACTTTGGGAATGTAAACCAGGGTGTGTAGACGGCATATTCAATCTTTGAAGTCTTTTTGTGTATTTGCATTAGGAGGGTGTTTGGAGCCAGGGTCCACTGGTGAGTAAACATCTTCTGACATTCAATTGGAAGCTAGCATGTATGAAAACCCTTATTACATCTTCAGAGGTGTCCCTTCCCTGTTCATACATCCCTCTGGCAGCTTGTTTCACTGCTGTAGACTGTGTCAACAGCCTTTTCTCTCCTTTCTGGGGCGCGGGTCAAGAGGTCAAACAGCATTCACAGAACTATTGGAAAGTCATCAGGCTTTCTTGAAAACCTCCCCAGAGCAGGTATCAACTGGTGACAAACATTACAGACATACACTCACCCCCAAAAGAGAGAAGAAAAAGATAGTATCAACCTCTTACCATAGGGACAATTCAAAGACTTATCTGTTGTTAAACTTTAATGTAGTTACTAAATCCTTGTAGAATCCAGTGGGCCAATCAGATGTGATTCCCTTCTGCTTTTCAGACCTACACACACACACACTTTGTGAAAGTAGTAGGCAGGAAGCCAAGAACTGTGCATGTACGGCACTCCAGGGAGCTTACCATAACTGTGCAGTCCTCGGACCCGCTGGCAATGACTTGGTCATTATGTGGGCACCAGTCTATGTCGAGCACTGGTCCCGTGTGGCCACATACTGTAGGGTAGGATTTGTCAATTCGACCAGTCTGAAAGAAGAGAAAAACAGACCTATTATTGTAACATTGGCACCTTAGAGTTTTTCTACATTGTCACAGGTCCGCTTCTCCCTTCTTGATGCCACGCAAAATCCTCTACTACCTACATGCAAGAGCAAATGTACTGCTATAAAATCATACAAACCTTTATTAAACAAATATATAAAAATGTGGAGCTATTACATCAACATATCCTTGATCGAGGTCTATCATGAATATCGTACACAAATAAAACTTTGCTGAAGATCATTAAAAAATAATTTACAGCAGTTTGTCAACAGGGAACTACCAAAGATCCAAGCTGGATTCAGAAGAGGAAATGGAACTAGTGATATCATTGCTGATGTCAGAAAATAGGAGAAGACATTTATCTGTGTTTCACTGACTATTTGACTGTTATGTTCATAACAAACTATGAATAACATTGAGAAGAATGGAAATTCCAGAACAATTAATTGTGTTCATGTGGAATAAATACGTAGACTAAAAGATTGTCATTTGAACAGAACAAGGGGATACTGAGTGGTTTAAAGATAGAAAAGGTGTGCATAAAGGATTTCATAAGCATAAATATCCCTTCACTATACTTACTCAATCTGCATGCTGAGCAAATAATCTAAGAAAGCTGGATGGCAAGAAGACGGCATTAGGGCTGAACAAAAGGATTACTAACAACCTTCCATATGCAGAGGACATAACCTTGCTTGCTAAAAGAAGACTTGAAGTGTTAAAAAGCAATGATATCACTTTGAAGACTAAGAAGTGCCTTACCCAAACCATGATATTTGCAATCCAAGGTCAGCAGTTTGAAACTACCAGCCGTTCTGTGGGAGAAAGATAAGGCTCTCTCTGCTCCCGTAAAGATTTACAGGCTCGGAAACCCTATACAAGGTCATTATAAGTCAGAACCAACTCCACGGCATATAACTATCACCACCACCATCATATGCACATGGGAGTCCTGGTGTGGCACTGTGGGTTAATGCTCTAGACTGCAAAGTCGGTTTGAACCACAAGGTCGGTAGTTCAAGCTCACCAGATACTCCTTGGAAACCCTATACAGTGTTACTATGGGTTGGAACCGACTTGATGGCACTTAACAATAACAATATATGCACATGGAAGTTACACAATGAATATGGAATACTAGAGAAAAATGCATTTGAATTATGGTGTGGGTATAGAATATTAAATATACCATGGACTGCCTGAAGGACAAACATGTGTGTTGAAAAAAGTACAGCCAGGATTACTCCTTAGATGAGCAATGGGGAGACTTCAGATTACACACTTTGGACATTTTTTCAGTGGGGAGAAGGACTCAGTAAAGTATATGGTCCGCAAAACAGGGAAGACCCCAAGTGAGATCGACTGCCACAGTGCTAACGACAGTGGGCTCACACATAGCAACAATTGTGAGGACGGTACAAGACTGGGCAGACTGTCATCCTATGAGTAGGAGCCAGCAATAACAGGGTCCATATACTTGTACAGGTGGTGTTTCCATTTCTCTAACCCTTTCCTGAAGAATTCTAAGCTCTTTGATTTATACACCACATCTAAACAGTAGTTTTGGCATCCTTCAAGGACTTAGAATAGTGTTTCTTTTAAATGTTGAGTTTGGAGAACAAAAAGAAGCTTGAAGGGACAAAATCAGTGCTGTAGGGTGGTTGGTGTAAGGTTTCCCAACAAAATTCTCAAAGAATGAGTAGAGACATCATCGTCATGGGGAAAAATTCCTCAGTGCAACTTTCCTGGCCAGTGTAATTTTCCATTTTCTTAAAACTTCCTAATAAGTACCCGTGATTATCCTGTGTCCTTTGAGAAAATCTACCAAGATTGCTCCTTGAGAATCCCCCCAAAACACCCAGTCACCATAACCTTCTGAACTGGCCTCTCTGCCTTGAATTTAACTGGCCCAGCAGATTTTTTTCGGAAACTAATGTTTTGACTGGACCTTTTTAAATTTTCCCTATTAGACCCTAACAAGACTCAAACAAGTGTATAACTGAAAAAACTTGTCTACAGCCATCTGTTGACTGCAAAGACCTGTTTAAACATGTTTTGTTTGGAATTAGCTCATGCATATGAACTGGAACCCCAGATGCAGCATTTCTTGATGAATCTTGTAGGATGACATGAATACACTGCTCAGTGATAACCCAGTAAGAACTTTCATTTCCAAAAACAGCTATCAAGGACAGCCCACCAAATCCCAAAGATCGAAACTTCTAGAACCACATATTTTAATTATCAAATAGATAAAGCAAAATCCAATTTTAAGCAAACTAAAATATAGATGTGTTTCTACTGTAAAAAAGCAAAACAAAACACAACAACAAAATATCCATCTCAGTCTCACCACTGTCTTTAATAAATAGAAATGCCAGTCAGAAAGTCTAATACCAACTTTAGACCTCACCCACTTTCTAGTTTCATGTCTCATTACGAATAAAAGATTTAATGTTGGTAATAAATAGCCATCACACATTTGAAACTAAAAGCCAACCTGGCTTGCTTATTAGACCAATTTTTTTTTTATTTAAAGTGATTTAGCAATTAGGAATGGTGTCAACCAAGATGATAACTACCACAATAGGAGTCATACAAAAAAGCGATTTCCTTTTTTGAACAGGATGATGCCAGTCCAGGCTGAGGTGCTATGTGCTCTAGAAGCAGGTGAATGAAAAGGAATCATTGAAACATTTTAACAACCCATTTTATGGTTGTTGTTGCTCTCTTGTTATAGAAAATTGTCTGTATAATACTGGGGCAGACATCCTGGCAATTTTTTCAGTATCTGTACATTCCATGATTTCCTTACTTAGACTCGACTGTAGACCTCTACATAAATGCTGTACGTTAAAGCAAAGAACATAAGTTCTAGAATCAGACAGCGAGGACTTCAAAACCAGGCTCTACTGCTCAAAGAGCATGGAATCTTAGGTACGTTATATAGTCTCTACGCTTCAGCTCATCACCTGTAAAATGGAGCAATAATACAGAACTCTCAGGATTACTGGGAGGATTAAACACGAGAACAGTTTCAGCTCTTAGTGCAAGGTCTAAGGCTCAAACATAACAACAATTGTGAGGATGGTGTAGGACTGGACAATGTTCTGTTCTGTTACACATCGGGTCATTATGAGTAGCAAGAGACTCCACGGTACCTAGCAACAACACAAAGTCTAAATCCAGACCTTTTGCCATCATGATGATTCCGCCTCAAGGTGACCCCATATGTATCAGGAGTAGAGATGTTCCATTGGATTTTTAGTCTGTGATCGTAGTGCAGGGGTTAAAAACCCACCAGATGAAAGGAGAGGGGGACAAGACTCTCATAATTCAATAGTGAGTAATTATTATCATGACTAATTGCGACTGCTCCAACTGTAAAGGTAGAAGTTTTGTAACAAAAAAGGTGAGTGGTTGATATTATAGTCCCAGAGCAGAGGACCCTGGGAGCATCAAGGGAGAAGAGCAGGAGAGGAGTGTGGGACCCTATCCAGAGAAGCGGCAACACCAGAGATAGAGGCAGAGATGATGACATGAGAGACAAAACAGCTGAGGACGCCTGGAGGGAAAAGGGATGTGTGCAGGCAGCTGGGGGCAGGCTTTCAGGGTGTGACCTTTGGCTGTTTTTATATTCCTGGGTGTTTTGGTGCACGTGTGAATTAGAAGAAAAAAAAAAAAAAAGACAGGTAATAGTAGCAAATACTGGTGAATGATGAAGCATGCAGGGGATTGTAATCATTGTAATGAAATGAATATTCCCCCATGTAAATTATCACTCAATTCACAATAAAAACTTTTAAAACACAAAACCCCCCCAGAAAGGCCTAATGATCTATTTTCATAAAGAACACATCTTTGGAAACCCAATGAAGCAGCTCTACTCTATCCTACAGGGTAACTATAAAGTGGAATTGACTTAATGGCAAGAGATTTAGTTTGGGTTTTAATTTTTTTTTTTTTCCAACATTTTACTGTGAATTGAGTTAAGGTTTACAGAGTAGATTATCAGTTTTACAAAAAAAAAAAATCATATACTTTGCTTCATTTGTTAAGTGCCATCGAGTCAGTTCTGACTCATAGTGACCCTGTATAGGGTTTCCAAGGAATGGCTGGTGAGTTTGAACCATTGACCTTATGGTTCAAACCAATCTTGCGATCCATTACGTGGTTATAATCCCCTCCATGTACAAAACAGTTAACAGTTATTCATCTCTATTCACTTAACTGTTGCATTCCTCCCTGCATCTCCCATTACCTTCATCTTTCCCCGGCTAATCTCCCTCTTCTTGTATATTGCCTGCCCTGTCACCCTTGTGAACAAATGTCTACCCAATAGATGTGAATAATCACCCCCATCCTCCATAACAATTATTTGTTGTTGTGAAGTCCCGTCGAGTCGGTTCCGACCCATAGCGACCCTGTATAGGGTTTCCAAGGATCAGCTGTTGAGCTTGAACCAACAACCTTGCAGTTCAAATGTCTTTGCAGTTTGGCGCAATTAACCCACAGCGCCAAAACAGGGCTCCATAACCATCACTGTTGTTGTCAGGTGTTACTGAGTTGGTGCCGACTCATAGTGACCTTATGCACAGCAGAACCAAACACTGCCTGATCCTGGGGCAACTTCACTATTGTTGCCACGCTTGATGCTGCCACTTGGCTAGCTAATCCATCTCATTGGGGGTCTTCCTCTTTTTTTCTGACCCTCCACCCTACCAAATATATCCTTCTCCAGCAACTGGTCCCTCCTGGCAATATGTCCGAAGTATGAGAGATGAAGTTTGGCCATCCTGACCTCCAAGGAGCACTCTGGCTGCACTTCTTCCAACACAGATCTGTTGGTTCTATGGGAAGCTCATGGTATTTTCAATATTCTCCTCAAACACCATAACTCAAAAGCATCAATTCTTCTACAGTCTTCCTTATTTACTGTCTAACTTTCACACGCATATAAGGTTATTGAAAACACCATGGCTTGGGTCAGGCGCACCTTAGTCCTCAAGCTGACATCTTTGCTTTTCAACACTTTCAAAAGGTCTTGTGCGGCAGATTTGACTAAGGCAGTATGTCGTTTGATTTCCTGACTGCTGCTTT
Source organism: Chrysochloris asiatica (assembly GCF_000296735.1). Classification (NCBI taxonomy): domain Eukaryota; kingdom Metazoa; phylum Chordata; class Mammalia; order Afrosoricida; family Chrysochloridae; genus Chrysochloris; species Chrysochloris asiatica. Next base: position 1,144,831 of record NW_006408660.1, read on the forward strand.
CATGAGTGATGATAGTTGATCCAAGAAGAATGAAGTCCTTGACAACTTCAATCTTTTCTCCATTGATAAGAATGTTGTTTAGGGTCCAGTAGTGAGGATTTTTGTTTTCTTCATATTGAGATGCAATCCATACCGAAGGCTGTGGTCTTTGATCTTTTTCAGTAAATGTTTTAAGTCCTCTTCACTTTCAACAAGCAAGGTTGTATCATCTGCATATTACAAGTTGTTAATGAGTCTTCCTCCAATCCTAATGTCACATTTTTCATCATATAACCCAGCTTCTCAAGTTATTTGCTCAGCAGACAGGTTGAATAAGTATGGTGAAAGAATACAACCCTGTCACACACCTTTCTTAATCTTAAACCATCCAGTGTTCCCATGTTCTGTTCGAACAACT
>NW_006408660.1:1153092-1201680 GCF_000296735.1 Chrysochloris asiatica
TGTCTAGGCGGGGCTGATGCAATGAAATGCAGACGGGTCTCTTGTGATACAACAGTGAATAATTGTTATCAGGACTGAATGTGAAGGTTGGAAATGTAAAGGTAGACGTTTTATGGCAAGGAGAGGAGTGATTAACTTTTCAGTCTAGGAGCGGAGGTCCCTAGGACCATCAAGGGAGAAGAGCGGGACCCCACCCAGAGAATGAGCCAGAGATGATGACGTGGAGCGATAGAGCAGCTGGAGACTTTAGATCCAGAGAGGGAGAGCAACTGTGTGCTGAAGACCTGGGAAGTACAAGAGGCAGGATTGCAGGGTATACCCTTTGGTTGGTTGATGATGCATGGAAGGGATTGTAACCATCGCAATGAGATGATATACGATAGAATGAATGTAAAATTAATGTTCTCCCATGTAAACTATCACATAATTCACAGAGAGAGGGAGAGAGGGAGGGAGGGAGGGAAGGAAGGAAGGAAAAATATAGCCATATACACAGTATTACATAGAATCTGGGTGTTATAAGAAGGTTCTGCAAGTTTCTAGCTGTGAGGCACTGATCACATTTCTTCATCTCTCAACCTCACGTCATCATCTGTAAAACGAACACAGCAATAATTCAGTCTTCCAGAGTTGTGAGGATTAAAGAGGCAGTCAGATTAAAGCACTCAGTACTGTCCCAGCACCTGAAGTGATCAATACGTTTTACCCCCAAATGTCAAAGTGCTAGATTCCCTGTACCACATCCCTGGTGATTTTGTAGATTTAAGAAGAAACAGCTGCTAAACACTGATATTGTTGTTGTATTGTCCAGTCCATTCCGACACACAGCAACCCTGTATAGGGTTTCCAAGGAGTAGCTGGTGGGTTTGAGTCACCAACCCTGTGGTTAGCAGCCCAGTGCTTATCCTACAGCACCACACCAGAGCAGGCACTTTTACATAACAACCATGTGCAATTGTTACTTCACTGCCATGCCTACAGCTGTCACCCCAGGCAGCGTTCTGTTACGCAAGCTGCATTTGGTGGACCTATGAGTACTCATTTTTATTATAATAGTAGTAATAAATACTGAACTGTGAGCCACAAGGCTGGCAGTTCGACACTACCAGCCAATCTGTGGGAGAAATATGAAGCTTTCTGCTCCCACAAAGATTTACAGCCACAAACACCCTCTACAAGGTCACTGTGAGTCAGAACCAACTCACAGTACTAACAACACCTAATTATATCTATGATTATTTACTCTTATAGATGTGATATTTCATCATTTAAAACATTCTGACACAGGATGTAAGAATGCAATCTGACATATTTTAACAGGCATTCCCAAAGAAGAGAAAAAGAATCCAAACTCCAAACCAACACCCACTGCCAATGAGTCTGTTCCGACTCATAGTGATTCTATGAAAGGTTTCCAAGGTTGTAAATCTTTACAAGAGCAGAAAGCCTCCTCTTTCTCCCATGAAGCAGCTGGTGGATTTGAACTGCTGACCATGCAGTTAGGAGTCCAACAAGTAACTCATTAGGCCACTAAGAGAGGCAAAAATGGGCAACAGTTTAGAATTTTCTGGTCCAATTAAAGGTGTTGTTGCTACTAAGAGTCACCAAGTCAGTTCCAACTCAGTACAAGGTTCCCAAGGAATGGCTGGTAGGTTTGAACTGCCAAACTTGCGGTTAAAACCAACCTTGTGGTCCAGTGCTTATCATATAGCGCCACACCAGGATTCCCTAATTACTTCAAAATTCATCCAGTACAAGTCTTAAGTGGCACAGTAAAAAGAAATCCACAACATCTCACACTGTAGTAAAGTTCAGAAAACCTTTCACTAAAAAGAAAATTGTAAAAGCAACCACAGAGAATAGACAGGTTACCTACAGAGAGTAACCAGACTGACAGTGGGCAGACTTCCCCAAATCAATTGCAGAAACAAAAATATGGAAAAGTATCTTGGAAATGTTAATATATATGGTCATATGTTGTTGTTGTTGTTGTTAAGTGCCATCGAGTCGTGCCGACCCATAGCGACCCTGTACAGGGTTTCCGAGGGTGTAAATCTTTACGGGAGTAGAAAGCCTCATCTTTCTCCCACGGAGCGCCTGGTAGTTTCGAACCACAGACCTTAAGGTTCGCAGCCCGATTCGTAACCACTACGCTACCAGAGCTCCTTATATAAGCATATTAAAATGCTTTAATTTACTAAATAGTTCACAGGTCAAAAAATCACAATGGATAATAGAAAAAGTTGTAACTGACCAACAAAGACAAGGCACGGCAAAACTTGTAGTGTGCAGAAGTGTGCAGCTAAAGCCGATCTTAGTGGAAAATATATAGCCTTAAATATATCTGTTAGAAGAGACTGAAAATAAATGAGCTCAGCATTTAACTGAAAAGTCAGAAAATGAACAGAGTACTATGGGTGATGTTTGCACAACATGATAAATGCCAATGATAACACAAAATTGTACACTTGAAAAATAAAGAAAGTGAACAGACTACACACAAAGAGTGTAAAATTATAACAGTAGATATTTAGAGAAAAGAAAATTGATCATAAACAAAAATGGATAAATCAGAAAAATCAGAGAATACCAGCAACAAAAAACAGGAAGAGGTGCATAACTTACAAATGTGGAAGAAATGCATAGAACACTAGGAATAACATTTAACAATAAATCTGAAAACTCCAAATAAAATAAAGTAGAAAATACAACTTAGCCAAAAATATTTAAGGAAAAAGCCTTAACAGACCCATAACCATAAATAATCCACAGTATAAAACCTAGCTGTTTCCTGTTGCTGTTAGATGCCATCAAGTCAGTTCTGACTCATAGCCACCTGTATAGGATTTCTGAGGAGCTGCTGGTGGGTTTGAACTGCCAACCTTGTGGTTTGAAGTCCAGTGCTGATCCTACAGTATGCCACCCCAGGAGCTTGCTCGCTCCCCCATATATCAATCCCTGAACTCCAAAAACCACTAGGTCCTGAAGTTTTACATTGGAGTCGGAACAAACATTCAGAAAATAGGTTTTCTCAAACAAACCTTTCCGAAGAACAGAAAACATAGTGTGGGTTGCTCTAAAAAAAAAAAAAAAAGGAAATAAGCACAGTGAAATGACAGGTTATACACTGGGAGAAGACTATGCAACATAAAGTCAACACACAACACTATAAAATAATGTGCAGATGGCATGAACAAGGAATGATGCTTTGTGTGTGTGCTAACATTTACATAAATGTTACTTATATTGCTTCTGTATTTTCACTATTCCCAACATCTTTCTTGTACATATTCCTTACACAGTGTCTGGCTGAAGGGCAAAGGAGACACTCCCCTCAACCTCAAAGGGAAAGAAGTGTAACTAACCAATAAATATATTAAAAGATAATCAATCTCACTGATAACAAAAAGAACCCAAAACCCATTGACATCAAGTCAATTCCAACTCAGAGCAACACAGTAGAATTGCCCCATGGGGTTCCCAAGGCTGTCGCTTTTATAAAAGCAGACTGCCAACATCTTTCTTTTCACTGATAATTAGGGAACTGAATATTACTAAGGTAATCGGGTAACACCCATCAAAAGTGGCAAAACTGAAAGTCTAAACACAAGTGCTTGACAAGATACCAGGAAAGATCAAATCTTACAATTTCTTTTGAGAGCAATTTAGTAGCAGCCAGAGTGCTCAAACTCACCTACCCAGAGGCCCTTTGGAAGACAGGCCTGGTGATCTGCTTCTGAAAGGTGACAGCCTGGGAAGCCATGTGGAACACATTTCTACTCTGCACATCTGGCGTTGCCAGGAGTCTGCCCCTCAGCCAGACACGACCAGGTGGTCTGTGTGGGGAATATTTTGTACAAGGAGGATATTGACTGTTGGGGGACTGTGAAAATGCAGGAGCAATTCACTTGCTTTTCAGTTTAAGTATCATTTATGTAAAAGCCTAACACATGCAAAATAAAAGTATTAGTTATAGATTCAAACGCATGTTAACCAAAGTACAAAAACACGACAAATGCCAACTCTGAGGAAATGATCCACTCTAAGGAAGAAGAAAAGAGGAAGAAGGGATGAGGAATGATGGATCACTCAACTACACTGGTTACATTTTCTTTTCTCAAAAGAAATACAAAACAAACACTAACATCTGTTTAATCTTGTGGTTGAGCATATGCGTCCTATTAGTTTGTATGTTACTTTTCCTATTTGACCAAAGCAAAACAAAAAACCAGTTTTTCTACATGAATTGTTTTATCTCAGGTGTATGCATTCTTGAACTCTCCAGCACAGTACATCTGGTATCCTTGATGGTAACATATAGGCACTGAATGCAGCAGAACTTCTAACCAAACCAAATGACCTTTTCCAGCTTGGCTTTGAAGAGTGTTTGCCCAGATACAGAGCAATATTGTGGGGAGTCTGAAAGTACGGACATAGCTGTTCCTAGTCACTTACTGAAAAACTTACTGACTTTTTTTCTAAAGGTAAAATAAAATCATTTTGGCTAAAAGTTAAGAGCTATTCACTAATATTCTTCAGTCAAATAAGATATTTCAGGTAAGTAACGACTGTTTCTACCAGTCCTAACTCAGCCCTGGTAAGTCTACAGAACAGAAACATTTAAAGGAGCCCAACATTTTCATAGGAACTGGAATGTCACCCACTTCCTCCTTTCTATCAAAAATGAATTAACAACTATCATTTCTCCAGTGTTTTCAATGTTAGGAATTGGTTGAAGACCTTCATATTTTCTTAGAACAACCTTTATGTTGCTATAAAGTGCTGTTGGGTCAGTTCCAACTCACAGTGACCCTGTTTAGGATTTCCAGGAGCAGTTGATGGATTTGAGCCACCGACTTTGTGGTTAGCAGTCCTGTGCTTATCTTACAGCACCACACCAGGATTCCCATATTACTATGCTGTTGTGAAGTACTGTTGAGTCAATTCTGACTTATAGAGACCCTGTATAGAAATTTCCAAGGTGAACTGCTGACCTTGCAGTTAGCAGTCCAGTACTTATCCTACAGCCCCCACCAGAACTCCAACCTTTATGATATAAGTAGTTTATTATCCCTGTTTTCTAAATAAATAAAAAAACCCAAAAACTCAAGCAGGGAGAAAACTCAATCAACAGACACCTAAATTAGGGAAGGAATTCTCCACCCAATCCCAAAACAACATGTGGTTGTACAAAGTACACAGAAATAATGAACTATGAGCAGGTAATACCACAGCAGCACAGGCCATCAGAAACCCAATCTAAACAGGAAAACATTTTTTTAATTCTTTTCTGCGAACAACTGCTTTTCTCTGGTGGTGAAGTCATCACACACCCTTACAACAAATAAACCAGAGAAAGCAATGTCCCACTGCAGCACCAGAGAACGGGACTCCCTAAGTGTCTGGTAGTGATAATGGAACAAAAGGGAGAGTCAGTGTGAGGAAAACTGCCACTGGAATGACACGGATCATTTTACGTTGAGGATGGTCCGGTCACAAACACAGCCAAGTGCTCAGTTTTTATGCTTTCGAGGCTTATCCCTCAAGTATCTTCCAACTCAAAACAAAATCAAATCAAAATAAAACCACAAAGATGTATTTCACCAAATGAGCAACTGTTATCAAGAATGCAAAGCAGGGCAATTATAAAATGCTGAGAGCTCAGTGCCTGGAAATGGAAGGAAACAAGACTAAGAATGGCCTTATAAGGTAAAGATGAGGAGCCATCATTGCTGGCAGATGTTTGTACTAGCATCTAATGAGAATGCATTTCTCATTCATACCCATGACACACACTCATTTATCATCCAGTGGATAAACCAAGGAATTCATGCCTAATGCTCTAGATTGTTGTTGTTCAGTGCCACTGAGTCGGTTCCAACTTATAGCGAGCCTGTACAGGGTTTCCAGGAATCCTATACAGCGTCGCTATGAGTCAGAACCTACTGGACAGCATTTTAACAACAATTAAGGTTTCCAAGAAGCAGCTGATGGGTTTGAACCACCAACCTTGTGGCTCACAGTGTTTACCCTAAAGCACCAACACTAGAACTTGATCTAGATTATGAAGGACTGACTGTTTGGAAACACACCCAACCATGGGTCATGGTAAAACAAAGGTAAATAAATGGTGGAATCAAGAATAAGGAAGATATACAAGAATTCAATTACAACTTTTAGATAACTTGTTTGACTAAAAGGTGACTAATTTTAAGAACTTCCCATTAATTTTCCAAGGCTTACATACAAAACAAGGTCAGTTTATTAAGAAATCAGTGCACGGATTTATTTCACCAGTGTTCCATTCAGAGTAAGTCATACCAGTTACATGAACCAAACGTCCGTTAGAACAATGTCCAACCATGTATATATATATATCTGTGGCCCCATAAGGTTTTGTCTAGTTGGAGTTTTTTGTTTTTACAGAAAAAGTAGCTCTCCTTTTGTTTTTAGTTTTATTTCTTCATGGACACACCCACAGGAAAACCATGGAAGACAGTGGTCTTGGTGTGCTTACCTCAAACATGAAGGTCCAAAAAGTGCCGCAGCTCTCTGTGGGCCTGAATCGTCAGCTGCTCCAGGTCTTCACGGAGCTTGCTGTCCAGACCACTGGTCAGGACCTGACTATATTCACGTCCTTCTGTCTGTTAAGGAACCAGTCAGGAATTTTGTACTGGCGTGGATTCTATGTAATGGTGAAGACACGCTGTACCTCATCCTCAGTAAGCATGCTGCTCTCTTGGTGAGATCTAAGTCTGCTTTCCTCAATACCACTCAATAGATTCGTAAAAGGGAAACCCCAGGGAGGAAGCAGGATAACTGTTTTGCAGGGAGGAGGTTGCAACCATCAAAGCGAAACAAAACTTATGATCGGTTGAAAGTAAAGTTGATGATTTTGACTGTTAACCTTCACTCAATTCACAATAAAAAGTGAGGGAAAAAACCACACCACCACATCAGCATATCTTTGTCCCACACCCTTAATGGCAATGATGACAAAGGCTATTTTAGGCTACCCATCGGTGGTAAGTGGTGAGTACTCCAAAAATGTGCTGGAACTTCTTGGGGATCGCTAGAGACATGGAGGATCAACAACAGGGGCAAGTAGGCCTCCGGTACAAGAGCTCTGTTCTTTATTTCCCTAGAGTCCTGGTGTAGCGCTGGGGGGGAGTTAATGCACTGGACTGCGAAGTCATTTGAAGCACAAGGTGAGTGGTTCAAATTCACCAGCCACTCCTTGGAAACCCATACAGGGTTGCTATGGTTCAGAACCGACTCAACAACACTTAACAACAGTGACTCAAAAGATGGCTGTGGGTAGGGTAGATGGTGGAATAGCAGGCAGGCAGGGCACTTCTCCCGCCTCTGACACTAGGTTCATCTGTCCACTGGCCTCTGGTAGCAGCTTCAGCAGCAGCAACAAGAATGGCTTCAAAAGACTCCCTAAGAGAGCGGAACCCCACCCAGAGAGGCAGCTATCCCAAGATGGAGGCAGAAAAGATGACATGGAGAAATGGAGCAGCTGGGGACTCAGGACCCAGGGAGGGAGAGGGGCTGTGTGCTGATGATGGAGGGGTGGGGGGTAGTAGAAGAAGCAGGCTTTTGATTGGTGATGTGTGGAGGGGACTGTAACCATGGCAATGAAACAGTATACAATAGGATGAATGTAAAACTGATGTTCTTCCATGTAAACTGTCACATAATTCAAAATAAAACTTTAAAAAAAAACCCAAACTATTAAAAAAAAAAAAAAAAGACTCCCTAGGGTTTTAATAGGTGTTCACATAACGTCCTATTTCACAGTTCTGGTGTGGCACTCTAGGATAATCACTGGACCCTAAGGTCACTTTGAACTGCAAGACTGGCAATTCAAACTCACCAGCCATGCCTCAAAAACCCTATACAGTGTGTCTAGGAGTCGGAACTGACTGGGCGGCGCTTAACAACATCATGGATGTTACGCAATGCATACCTATACTTTTCTAGCATGGAACTGAAGATTTAACTGAGAATATAGTAAGTAAAGGGTTATGGTGAGGTGCTGTAGGACAAGCACTGGACTGCTAACTGCAAGGTCAGTCATTCAAACCCACCAGCCACTCCTATATAGGATTACTATGAGTTGTAACCAACTCCATGGCACTTAACAACTCAACAAGTGGAGAAATGACCAACACCAAAGTTCCCAAAGTTCTGGCCCAGAGCTCAATTCATAAACATGTGAGACATGCATGAAACAGGTTGGGGTGCTGGCTAACAAGCATTGCTATCTGAAAGACCTCATGGCCTGCCTGGGGCCAAGCAAGCAACATGAGCCCAAGGGAAAATTCAGCCTCTGAAGCGTATACAGTTGGCACAAGGGAGAGGTGTCACCAGCAGAATTTCCACATGGCTGGCCCAAGCTGAGGTTGACGGCTTTGAGCATGTTCCAAGGCAGCTACCCTTACGGTGCCTGAAAACCTCCCATACACCAGCATGACAGTATGCTTTGGGTTTGAGGATAGTACTTAAAAGTCCCAAAGCAGCCAAAAAATTCAGCTGAGCTCCTGGAGAGCGATGCTTCAACTAAACTGACATAGTTAGGTAACAACTTTCCTCCAATTAGCACTTTCTTTGGAGGAAGAAAAGGTGAAAATAAAACTTCAAGCATCAATAAATATAAAACCATCCAGCTGCTCTAAAAAGGAATGTTTGTACTTCTGGATAACTGCAAAAACAATCCTCCCTAAGGCATATAAAATTCAGCATAGCTCTTATGAAAAGATATTTGTAGTTGTGAAGACCTTTCCATCCATTGTAATGAAAAACCACAACTGCTTCCACCTACATCTAACAGTCTATCTTATTTATTCACATCACACCTTATTCCAAAACAGAATCTGTATTTAAGACACACACTCCCCCCACCATGCTGAGGGTGGGCATTGTGCAATCAAAAACATTCTAATATACCCACACACAGGTATAGAAAAATGCTCATGTACTTCTGGACTGCTGTTTTTTATTAAAGGAGTCCTGGTACGGCGCTGAAGGATAAGCACTAGACCACGAGGTCAGTTAGAACCACAAGATCAGCAGTTCAAACTCACTAGCTGCTCTTTGGAAACCCTATACAGGATCTCTATGAGTCGGAACCAACTCATGGCTCTTAACAATAACAACAACAATGGTGCATTACGGATCCATGGAGGCACAGTGGCTAAGCACTTGGCTAAACAAAAGGTTCGTAGTTTGAACCCATTAGTTACTCCAAAGGAGAAAGCTACGACATAAAGAGGACAGCCTTGCTTTGCACCCAAACGCCCATAAGTATGCCAGATGGGCCTAGAAAGTGAGCAGCCATACCTGTACCTGTGAGGAACACGCTCCTCAGAACAATCAATCATTTAAGACCAAAAGAACAACATCTGCCCAAAAACCAAGCTCAGAAGGCAGAAAGGGGCAGCAGGAAAGATGCGTGAACGGAAGCAGTGAAGCCAGGAGGAAAGTGGAAACAATGCTATTACACTGAAAGGATTAATGACTATCATGAAACAAACTGCTTCTTAAATTGTGGAACAGGAAACGAATTTGCTCTGTAAGCTTTCCCCAAAACCACAATCAAATGATCAAGAAATAAATAAAAGATTAGTGGGTTGATATCATGATAAGGTCAAAAGTGTTTTCTATGTGGCCGGACATGAATTTTTAGGGGCAAAAGGTGGAAAGTCATGGATTAAATTGTGTTTCCCCAAAATACGTGTCAACTTGTCTGGGTCATGATTCTCAATGGTTTGGCGACTATGTAATGATGTAACCATCCTCCACAGTTGTCAGGGATTAGAGGACAGGATGATGGTAGTGGTGTGCCATGGAGTCGGTTCTGACTAAGAGAAACCCTACACAGGGTCTCTGAGGCTAGGAATCTTTTATGGGATCAGAAATCCTCTTCTTTCTCCAGCGAAACCGCTGGTCATTTCAAACTGCTGACCTTGAGGTTAGCAGCCCAACTCGTAACCACTATGCTACCAGAGCTCACCCTTAGTCCAAGTCACCCGTATTCTAATCTGATGTCAGGGAAATTTCTCTGGGCATGGGCAGCATCACCTTTTATCTTACAAGAGATAAAACGGAGAGAGAAGTGAGCAGATAAAGAGGGACCCTCAGAACCATCAAAAGATAAGAGCCAAAAAGCAGAGTGCATCTTTTGGATCCAGGGTCCCTGTACTGAGAATCTCCTAGACACAAAGTTAGGAAACTGATGCCAGACACATGGAGATTTCCAAGGCATGTGGGGCCCACAAACTGAGAGCTGACAGAGAGCGAGGCCTTCCCCTAGAACTGGTACCCTGAATTTCTATTTCTAGCCTCTTAAACTGTGATAGAATACATTTGTTAAAGCAAAAAAAAGAAGAAGGATTGTTAATGTTAAGTGCTGCTGAATTTCTGAGTAGCATCTGTTAAGTTTGAACCACTGGCCTTAAGATTGAAACCAATCTTGTGGTGCAGTGCATTATCTTGCAGGCCCACACCAGCCTTAGAAATTGTATGGAGCAGTTCTGCTTTATCCATCAGAATCACTATAAATCGGAATAAGCTCGATAACAATGGGTTTGGTTCGTAATTGTGTATACAGAGGCATAAGCAGGCATTTTCACCTTCCTAAGCCCTGGTATGGCACTGTGGGTTAATGCGCCAGACTGCAAAGCTGTTTGAACTGCAAAGTCAGTAGTTCAAGCTCACCAGCTACTTCTTGGAAACGCTATACAGGGTCGCTATGGGTTGGAACCGACTCGATGGCACTTAACAACAACAACAAGCCCTGGTGGTAAGGAAGAAATAGAAAAATTATACCAACTTCTTCAGAATCCTGGTGTGGCGCTGTGGGTTAATGCCCCAGACTGCAAAGCCGTTTGAACTGCATGGTCGGTAGTTCAAGCTCACCAGCTGCTCCTTGAAAACCCTATACAGGGTCGCTATGGGTCAGAACCGACTCGACAACACTTAACAACAACCAACTTCTTCAATCTGAAATTGATTGAACATGCAATCAAGATGTACTGATCATTATTGGTGATTGGAATGAAAAGGTTGGGAACAAAGAGGAAGGATCTGTAATTGAAAATAAGGCCTTGTTGATAGAAATGATGCTGAAGATTGAATGATAGAATTCTGCAAAATCAATGATTTGTTCATTTCAAACACCTTTAGACAGCATAAGAGATAACTGCTTATACACATGGACCTAACCAGTTGGAATACACAGAAATCAAACTGACTACATCTGTGGAAAGAAACGATGGAAAAGCTCCACATCATCAGCCAAAACAAGGCCAGGGGTAGACTGTGGAACAGACCATCAACTGCTCATAAGCAAATTCAAATTGAAGTTGAAAAAAAAGGAAAACATGTCCATGAGAGTCAAAATATGACCTTGAATATATCCCACCTGAATTTAGAGATCATCTGAAGAACAGATTTGATACATTAAACACTAAAGACCGAAGGCCAGAAGAGTTGTAGATGACATCAAGAACATCACACAGGAAGACAAAAAGTCATTAAGAAGACAAGAAAGAAGGAAAATATCAAAATGGATATCAGAAGAGACATTTAAATTGCTCTCCAGAGTAGAGATGCTAAAGCAAATAAAAGAAATGAAGAGGTACGAGGGCTGAACAAAAAATTTCTAAGGTCAGCTGGAGAAAACAGAGTCAAATATTACAATGAAATGTGTGAAGATCTGGGGTCTGAAAACCAAAAGGGAAGGTATAATATGCTAAGTATTTCTCAAGCTGGGGGAACTGAAGAAAAAATTCAAGCCTTGACTCATTACTGAAGGATTCTCTGGGTAAATTTTTGAATGATGCAGAAAGTATCAAAAGTAAATGGAAGGAATACATAGAGTAACTGTACCAAAAGGAAATGGGTCATGTTCAACCATTTCAAGAGGTAGCATATGATCAAGAGAGCCAATGATACTGAAGGAAGAAGTCTAAGGTGCATTAAAGGAGCTGGCAAAGAACAAGCCACCAGGAATTGATGGAATAAAAATTAAAATCTTTCAAGAAAGTGAGGCAGGACTGGAGGCACTCACTCATCTATACCAAAAAATCTGGAAGACAACTATCTGGCCCATTCCAAAAAGAGGTGATCCACCAGAATGCAGAAATGATTGAGACAGTATCTTTGATATCCCATGCGAGTAAAGTTTTACTAAAGGTAATACAGAAACAGTAGCAAGCATACATTGACAGAGAATTTTCAGACGTTCAAGCCGGATTCAGAAGATGCCGTGGAATGAGGAATATCATTGCTGATGTCTGATGGATCTTGGCTGAAAGCAGAGAAATACCAGAAAATTGTTTACCTGTGCATTATTGACTACGTAAAGGCTTTCAATTGTTTGGATCATGACAAGCTAAACACAACACTGCGAAGTGTCAGTATTCCTGAACACTTAATTGTGCTCATGAGGAATCTGTACATGGACCAAGAAGCAGTTGTTCAAACAGAACATAAGAACACTGAATGGTTTAAAATGAACAAAGGTGTGCTACAGGGTTGTATTCTTTCACCATACTTATTCAACCTATATGCTGAGCAAATTACCTGAGAAGCTGGGTTATATGAAGAAAAACGTGATATCAGGATTAGAGGAAGACTCATTAACAACCTGTGATATGCAGATGATACAATCTTGCTTGCTGATAGTGAAGAGGACTTAAAATACTTACTGATGAGAATCAAAGAGCACAGCCTTTGGTATGGATTGCATCTCAATGCAAAGAAAACAAAAATCCTCACCACTGGACCAATAAACAACATTCTTATCAAAGGAGAAAAGATTGAGGTTGTCAAGGACTTCATTCCTCTTGGATCAACTATCAACACTCATGGAAGCAGCAGTCGAGAAATCAAACAATGTATTGCATTAGGCAAATCTGCTGTCCAAGACCTTTTTTAAAGTGTTGAAGAGCAAAGATGTCAGCTTGAGGACTAAGGCGTGCCTGACCCAAGCCATGGTATTTTCAATAACCTCATATGCATGCGAAAGCTGGACAGTGAGTAAGGAAGACCGGAGAAGAATCGATGCCTTTGAGTTATGGTGTTGGAGGAGAATATTCAAAGTGTCGTGGGCTGCCAGATCTGTGTGGGAAGAAGTGCAGCCAGAGCGTTCCTTGGAGGCCAGGATGGCCAAACTTCATCTCTCATACTTTAGACATACAGTCAGGAGGGACCAGTCGCTGGAGAAGGATTATCACGTTAGATAAGGTGGAGGGTCAGAGAAAAAGAGGAAGACCCCCGGCGAGATGGATTGGCAAAGTGGCAGCATCAATGGGCTCAAGCGTGGCAACAATTGTGAGGTTGGCCCAGGACTGGACAGTGTTTCATTCTGTTGTGCATAAGGTCACTATGAGTCGGCACCAACTCGATGGCACTTAACAACAACAAGCTCTGGTAGTGTATGTAACTGGTTACATGTTGGGCTGCTTACCCAAAAAAGCTGGCAGTTCAAAACCACCAGCCATTTGGCAGTAGAAAGGGTAGCCTGTTTGTTCCCATAAAGATGTTGTTGTTAACTGCCACGGAGTTGGTTCTGACTCATTGAGCCCCTGTATATGGCTTCCAAGGCAGGAACAGAAAGCCTCATCTTTCTCAAGCAGAGCGGCTGGTGGGCTCAAACCATGGACCGTGTGGTCCACGGCCCAGTGCTTATCATATGGAACCACAGTGTCCCCATATGGATGTATAGCCTCAAAAACCCTCGGGAGCAGTTCTGCTCTCCCTAAGGGCCAGGTCTTTATGAGTTGGAATCTTCTTGATAGCAGTGGGTGTTTTTGGTAAACCAGCCTTCAAAATTCAAGATTGAGAGGCTTCTGATAAATCAGTCCTAAGTGCTATATATAACAGATCATTCAGACTAACCATTCAGACAGTCCCCTCAAATGATCACTGTTTTTGATCCACACACTAACTTGCCCAATATTAGGGTAAAGATGCTAGTAAATTGGTGTCAATAAGGATCAATCTAATAATTACTGGTTTCTTCAAGAATGGCGTCATAACATTTTGTTAAAACCACCTGACACTTTATCCAGCAAGCTTATTCCTTCTTATAATGTACGTCTTCATAAGGAAAACATGGTGACACAAAGAAACAGATGTGATTTTTTTGTCAGTCACATAAAACAGTCCCTTTCAGATGTTCACGGTTTTCCACGTGTAATTTCTGCTTCTTTTAAAGTACTATTTTATTGAATTTTTGGTGAACATTTGTACAGCAAAAGTTAGGTTCCTATTTCACGATTTCCACACAAACTGTTCAAATGTAGCACAATGTCAGCTAACATTCTCTCTGTGTCCTGTTTGTTCCCTTTCCCCGTACTCTAATTTTTCCTGCCCACTTCTCTTCTTTGTTTCCGAGTAATTGTTAACTTTTTCATCTCAGACGGACGATTTTTAAGTAGGGCATCTATCTTACACATAATATTCCTTAGTTTGTGTGCCACTCTGCTGTTTTGCCAAAAGGTAATCTCAGGGGATACACTCAGTTCTAGGTTTAAAGAGTCTCAGGGTGATAGTCTCAGAGTCCTCTGTCCTCTACATTGCTGATTTTCTGGATTTAAAAAAAATAAGCACTTGAATTCTGTTCTATTGTTTTTGCTCCTACTCTGTCCAAGACCTCTTGTGACCCCAGTCAGAACTGTCAGTAATGATAGCTGGGCAGCACCATCTAGTCCTTCTGGTCTCAGGGGAGATGAGGTTGTGGCTTGCGTTGACTTGTTTCTTCTCTGAACTTCTCACTGTTTTGCACCAGGTGAGTACCTTAGATGGCCACACTAACACTACTCATTTCACTAGGATGCAGAACATGACTACTGTGAACTATGTCATGTCATGAGACTCTGGTGCCAAGAAAACCAATCTTGGAAGGTGTTTGGTGATGTCTGAGAATCCATATCCATGTCTTCTGGAGTTCAATCATAGAAACCAAAACGATTCTAGGGTGCTACATTCTAGGATAAACACTGGACTGCTAACCACAGGTTGGTGGTTCAAACCCACCAGTCACTCCTCGGAAACCCTACACAAGAGGATGCTGTGAGTAGGAACCAACTCGACGGCACTCAACAACCACGTTCCAACTGTTTCTACAATCAAGCCTCCTTATCTAGTCCAGCACAGACAGCAGTCTCACTTTCCAGTGTATCCCCAGTTTCTATGTCTATTACCAGACTGGTAATCTTGGATTACCTTATCTTGGGAAGGGCAATCAGAGACATTTTACATTATACAATTCAGAAAGAAGGTATAGTTGTTAAAGGGCATCTGAGCTGTGCACCCATACCGTATATATCCGTAAGGAGACCAGGTAGCATAGTGGGTTACGAGCTGGACTGCTAACTTTAAAGTAAGCAGTTTGAATCTACCAGCCACTCCACGGGAGAAAAATGAGGCTTTCTGCTCCCATAAAGATTTACAGCCTCGGAAACCCTACACAGGGTCACTATGCATCAGAACCAACTCGATGGCACATAACCACTATCACCACCACTTTGTATTTTTGTAAGTTTTCATTTTAGGGGAGAAAATGCTTATCAAAACCACTTTATGAGCCCAAATTTCAATAACTGTATCACAGACCATAAATGAAAAGCAGATCTTTTTAAAAGCACCAACAATAACTCATTATGGTTTGGGAGGAATACACAGTAGGAATTCTTGAACGCTCAGCAAAGAGAATGGCAAGTCAAACACGTGCTTGGAAGAAAAGGACAAGTTTTCAACCCACACATAAGGGCTCCATTCACAATGCGCAGAGTTCAAAGGCATCAAAAAAGGATGTCTATTGAAGTGGGTTTCCTTTCTTTTCAACTTCCTTCTTCTGATGGCAGCGTTATTTATGTGGCTACGTGCTCTGCTGGAGTCTCGGAGCCCTGCTGCTCCACAGGGAGGCGCTAGAATGACTGTGGCAGCGGGGTGGGGAGAGCAGTACGGATAAGGAAACAGGGACTTTTACAGTGGACCCATGAGACCAATCCATATCATTCATGTCTTTGGTGATTGGCTGTTCATGGCCCAGGAATAAGACAGTCTGAGAATAAAACATTTAAGGGAACCAGAAACATCAACGGTGAGGGTAAGAGGTGCTCTGGAATCAAACAGGCAGATTGGGTTACCCAGAGCTGTAAGGTAAATTACAAACTAGAGCTTCCAAGGAGAGACAGCAGGGTTTTTATAGAGACCTCACCTGCTTGTGAGTGAAAAATTGAAAGCAAGTGATTTGGGGACCACAGTCCTCTTCAGAAGCTAGGATTAACATGGAATTGTCATTGTTATATGAAGTTGAGATGGTTCCGACTCACAGACACCCTGCATGACAGGGCAGAAGAGCTCCCCAGAAGTCATCTTTATGGGGGAACATCACCAGGTCTCTTTCCTCCCGTGGTCACTAGGTGGGTTCGAACTGCTTACCTTTAGGTTAACCACTGCACCACTAAAGAGCCTAGCTTATCACTGAATAGACCATATTTAAGAACCTAAGGGGACTTGTTGTAAAACTATGAACATTTTTATTATCAAAGAGCAAAAAAGTACAATTTAAATTTCCTTATTCAACTATGCTGAAATAAGCAACCGCAAAGAAGCTTTCATTACAAACTTCTACACTTACATAAACCTCATAGACTTTCTGCTTCACATGATGCTATGGGTCAAGAACAAATAAAAAACTAGAAGGCCAGCATGAGGTAGGTAGAACCTGGTCAAAACAAAATTCAGCTAGGAAGTAAAATCTTGGCCATAAAACTATAGATAGCAAATATATAAATTAAACCAAAGTATTTGATGTTAACTCAGAAAGGAGGGTAACTGAATGCCTGGTCCCTTGTGCTGAGCAAACGCCAAACACTACTGAATTGTTTCTCCATCAGGACCCTTAGTAAACAGTGAGCTCCAGGACTACCCCACGCAATCCCAGCTCTGCTCTAGTTGATCCACAAGCCTCAGGATACAAATGCACTCTTCAGGAAGTGGAGATGGAAAAATATTACCACCTTTGTTTTTTTAGTTTTTATTTTATTTTTTTTTTTAAAAGAAAAGCCTTGGGCTCCATGGCTGAGCCAATTCACACCTTGCAAGGGTTCTGTACGTCTGAGGGGCGCAGTCTGTATCATTTAACGGTGACTCAGAGCTCCGCCAGCAAAGAAACCTAAGCCCTGGTTCTTCTGAGACAGTAGGCACGTGTCTCACTGGCCTACCCTCCTGCTTGCCTGTCTTCCCCGCTGGCAGGAGCAGAAAATGTGCTGCCTCGGGTTATCATGTAGCTTTCTAGGCAGATCGTGACTGCAGAAATATGTCCTGAAAGCCTGATCTATTTCCAAGGAAGCGACAGCCAAAAACCTAAGATTTAGCCGTTTTCCTGGCCTGCACTATCAGGTGTTCCGCACTGAGGGCGGCTCCCAATAGGCCCCAGCAATCCAGGAAGGAGTTAAGCGCTCAATGCACTTGACTCAGTGGCTTCCCTGCACCACACACTCCCAGATCCCACCATTCTTTGAGCTCACGTGCAGCCAATCAAAGGCAAGGAAGGAAACGCTGCTGGCCGGCTGACAGCTAGAGCCCAGCGCGCTGATGGCCATATATGGTAAAAACCACTGTCAGAGCTCTGTCAGGCTGGCTGGGGCGGCAGCGTGGACACACCAGAGAACTGCAGCGGGAGGAGGGAAGGCACAAAGGCAGGGGAGGGGAGGGAGGAAGCCATCATCTGCCAGGGCACACTCTGAGTCACAGCCACTCACTGTCATCCAAAATAGCCATGGGGGACGTTGTGAGGTTCCCTCTGCCAGGACTCTGTGCTCCTTTGTTAGCTGGGGGTGAGTAGGGTGTCTCCCCCCAGCCCCAGCCTCAAGCAAGACTGTGGAAAATACAGTCACCAGAAGCAAATGAAAGGGCCCTTCTGTGGCACTTCATGTGGTAATGAGGCTGTGCAGTGCTCCTGTGACTGGCAGCTCTGTGACATAATTTGGAAGCCATTGTTCTGCACCTGGTGCCTCTCCCCTCCTCCTCCCCACCCCATGCTATCGAGTCAGCCAGACAGTTGACAGTAGAAGGTGCTCTCTGCATCAGACAGCATCTGTTTCACACCACACACGGACACTGGCAGAGGAGAAAATCTCCAAAGCCACCATGTGCCAAACACCCACATGTGACCGTACAAATGAGAGCACCGTGCGTTGTGACAAGGGAGATGGGGGATACGCAGCTGGAGTGGGTAGTTTGGTCACACAGAAAAGCCCATGAGGAGACCGGCCAGGAAAAGGACACTTGTCAGCCTGGTGCCTGACACTGGAAGGAAGCAGAGGGCATGGCCATCTTTACGTCATTGTCCATATTTCTTCACTAGGCAAGCTGGAGACCCAGTGTTTACCAAACCTTCAGACAGCTCCCTAAGCTGGTAGAATCAAAGTTCTGACAAGCTAGTACTTTGTTACTATGTCTTCGAATCACAGAAAGCATTCTATACTAAAAAAAAAAAAAAAAAAAAAAATCCTTCGTTAGTAGAAAAAAAAAATTAATCAAAACACACACAACGCCATGTTCAAAATCAAATATGGACTCAACATGCCTAACTTCTAACCCAAAGCTTTGGGCAGTCAGTCACTCGATCTAAGCTTCAATTTCCACAACTGTAGAAAACAAGGCTGATAGCTCTACCAATGGCAAAAACAGAGGTGTCATTGATGAAAGGGACCCTCTAAGCACATTCTGATGGCATTTTGAAGTCTCATTTTTGTGAAGATGACATGGAGTCACTGCCTTGTCCTAAAGATGATACAAAGCAAGCATGCTAGGTAGATCCAGTTATAACAAAAAATCCTAAAATGGACAACAGAGCTTTTCTCCCCAGGATGACAAAGGAAAATGCCAATTCTGTACTAGTGACACTGGAAGGGAAGCAAAATAGGCTAAGAAACTCATTTATTTGCACCAAAAAGCTAACCTTCGTTCCTCTTATTCAGCTTTATAATCAAACTTTCCACTTCTCCTATAACAGAAAAATCAACCTATACGTCTAGAGGTCCAGGGAGGGGAGGTGGGACTACCTTCATTCTTTGCCCTCCTGGGGCCATAGCACCTTTCTCACCATTTTAATGGACTGGCTGGACTCCTCTTCTGTCCCAACCCTAGCTCCTACTCAACAACAACAACCTTCTCTGTGACGCCTTCCTTGACTTTTAAGAGTCAGCTAGAAGTGACCTCTCTTATAGACTCAGAGCTCCCCAACACCCCACTTGAGAGGCTGAGGCAACAGAAGCTTTTTAAAAGCAAGAGTACAACCCATGTCCTGTCACAAAGCAGCCATGCAAGCACTGGACGAATGAATGAGTGAAGGAATGACTGAGATTTTAAATAACAACATGCTGTGGTAATGTCATTATTAGTGCCTTTTGTTTTTTAAAATATTGTATCTTATTTTTAGCAAAAGTTTACACAGCAGGTTTTCATTCAATCACTTCTTTACAGGTCATTCAGTGACCTCGGCTACATCCTTCACAATGTATGTACATTCTCATTAGTTCTGCTCTGGTTGCTCCATGTTCAGTGATCACTAATCGTTTTAAAAATAATTTATACATAAAATAAATTCACTGTACAATATTTGGGGGAGGAAAGAAATGTAAAGTAAATAAAAATCACATTTTATCCTATACACCACACTTTAAAATAAACATAATTCATTCCTAGTCTGTCTCTAGGCTTGCTTCAAAATAGTCAGTAATATAAACTGCTGTTGCACAGAGTGCTAGAGGGCCCACACTTTCTAGACGGCTAGCTCTCATGGATGGTAAGCTGCTGCGGACTGCTGGCAGCAGGGCCCGTGGACCTTTCCACAATGCTGCTTGAGTGTCCTTATAACATGGTGGCCAGCTCCTGCCAGCAAGTGAAACAACAGACAGCAAGAGAAGCTACAAAGACCTCATGATCTCCACTCAGAACTCAGTCCCACGCCATCAATTCCACCCCACCCTAGTGGTTACACAGATCAGGCCTATTTAACACGGGAGGGAAGCACACCACAGCATGAATACCAAGTGGGGAGAATTACTGAAGGCCATCTTGAGTAAGACAAGATTCTAGGAAGTTGGAAAATGATCATAATACAATGTGATAATGCAGACTGCCCGCAGTAGTAGTGCTATGGACAAGCTACTCAAAGAACCCACAGGATCATTTTCTCTGTCTCAGAGAATCAGAGAAGGTAACATTAGAGCTGGTCTTCTATAGTAAGAAGAGATTACTAAGTATCATCATCAATGGTTGTTAGGTGCCACTGAGTTGGTTCTGACCCACAGCAACCCTAAGTAAAACAGAACAATCCACTGCCCAGTCCTACACCATCCTCAGGATTTGCTGCTACACTTGAGGCCGGTACTACTGCCACTGAGTCAGTCAACCCACCCCACTGGGGGTCTCCCTCTTTTTTGCTGATCCCCCACTTTAACAAACATGATATCCTTCTCCAGGGACATCATTAGGTAGGCACTTAGAATACAGACTGAAATGAATGAAGCTGTCTTCCTCAATAAATATAACAGAAAAATCCTCTAAAGCAGCCCTTCTACACAGATTCTGTGAAAAAATGAAATCCTAACGCCAAACTAAGGAAGCCACTATCTGGAATAAATCACTTTCTCTCCTACGTATCTAGCAGGCACTAGCTATGTGTCATCCTTGGGAGAATTAAGAAGAGTCCCTCAAAGCATTTTCTGTTAAGGATTAATTGTTTAGAAAAACTCCAGTTGAAAAAGACTACAAAATGAGCTGAAATGAAAGTTCATAGGTGTAGATGATGCATGATTCCAAGCGTTTCCACAAACAGTTCCTAAGATAAAAGGGAGAGGAGTAACTGTAAGAAGATGTTGCATAGTCACACCAGAGAGGCTAGAAGCAGAGAGAGAAAGAGAGAGAAAGAGCCAAAAGGTTAGCAGTAGTCTGTGTGTATCTCTCTTCTTAGGGCCCAAAGTGGAGCATTTCTCCCAGCCAGAATGAAATCCACCATCCTTCCAACTTACCAAAGTTCTTTCACAATAGCAACAGCCAAGGGACTCGGTGAGAAGCCATTAGGGAAGGTAGGAGCCAATCTAGTTCCTATTCCTCCTTGCCCGCCAATGTCAACATCAACAGCATGCATTTCTAAGCCTGTATCCCTCTCACCCCCCTTCGATTAAGACTGGAATGACAGGTTACCTATGATCTAACATCTTAATAAAATGCTGGTGTATATGTCTGCATGAGCCACCATGGCTCACAACAGATTTGCGGGAAGGCGATTTCATCCTATGCCAGGAAGAGGCATGTTCATACCAAACTGTAGCGTCAGGTGGGGGGTGGGGCTAAAAACCTGTTTGCTCTTGAGACAAGGCAGTATGTGCAGTTACAGCAAGAGAGAGAAGTATTCTTACAGCCAAAATCACAAAGCCGACTTCTGTTCAGCAGGACTGCCATTATTCATCCTCTAAAAGACAAAAGAGTAAGAAAATGTACTAAGCCACCCCTCAAGGCGTTCTGGCAGAGTGGCAGGCCACAGCTTGATCGCAGCATGACTTAACAGACCCAGAATCACGTGCTGATCTGAATCGCCTCACCCCAGGATGGAGCACTTTCCAGATACCTCCAGCAATGACCTTCTAAAATCCCACTTTCCCTAATAAACCCTTCCTAACAAAAACTCACGGAGTCCTGGTGTGGCGCTGTGGGTTAATGCACCAGACTGCAAAGCCATTTGAACTGCAAGGTCGGTGGTTCAAGCTCACCAGTCACTCCTCGGTAACCCTATACAGGATCGCTATGGGTCAGAACTGACACAACAGCACTTAACAACAACAAAACCTCATACACTACATTTAAAACAAACATCACTCACTCATAAACTGTTTCTTGCTCTGTGTGTGTGTGTGCTTGAATGTACCTGTCTGTCCCTATTACTCTTTCCACTATAGATTTTACGACCTGGAAAACCAATACCAAGTCAGCCATAGTGTCTATTCTCCTAGAATGGAGCCCGAGCGTTATGTGGCTCCAACAATCCACTTGCTCATTGCTAACACTAAGTAGCTTTGATAAGAAATTCATGGAAAAGTCATGAGTTCTAATGCACACATATCAGTATGTGCATATCAATATTCATTCATCCCAAAAGAACCAGTAGAGCTGTCCCATTGGGGTTTCATAAGCCGTGATCTTTCTCCCATGGAGTGGCTGGTGGGTTCAAACCACCAACCTTTCAGTTAGTAGTCAAGTTGTTTAACCATGTACTGAATCCCCAAAGGTGTTGCCCAAACCTAAATTGTCTCTAATCAGAAATAGAAAAAAAGAGAAGAAATATTATCAGAAATCCCTCTGGTAAGAACATTTGTTGTTGTTGTTGTTAAGTGCCGTCGAGTCGGTTCCGACCCATAGCGACCCTGTACAGGGTTTCCGAGGGTGTAAATCCTTACGGGAGTAGAAAGCCTTATCTTTCTCCCGCGGAGCGGCTGGTAGTTTCGAACCGCTGACCTTTAGGTTCGCAGCCCAATTCGTAACCACTACGTCAGAACATAATTTCCTATAATCGGGATACCCAACATCACTTTCTGTTTTGTTTTTTTTTTAAAGGTTTTTATTGTGGATTGAATGGAAGTTTACAGGGCACATCATCAGTTTTACATTCAACAAATCATACACCTTGTTTCATTATAATGATTATAATCCCTTCCATGTACCATCAGTTAACAGTATTTCTCTCTACCCACTTAAGCTTTTTAAAAAAACAAACAAACAAAAAAGCCACTCAGAAATATATAAAAATTTACATCTCCAAAGGGCACATTCTGCAAGTCTGCCTCCTGGCCACCAGCTCCTAGTCCCTCTCTTCTTCATCTACTTTCTATTTTTATACTTGGGATTTTGTTGCCTTTTTTTTTTAAACTATTAAAGCAAAGCAGCAGAACCTCAGCATAACACTATTTCATAGAAGCCAAGTCACGGTGCTTCCAGAACTTCTATTCCAAGTTAAAGAGCCCTGCTTTAGGATTACTAGGTTCATCACACATTATCCCTCCAACTCTGTACTTCTGAAGAAGAGACAAACACCACATTGAAAGCCAGCACTCCACTAAAATGCATTCTGGTGTAGACTAGGAAACGGACCACAACCGGACCAGGAAGCAAGTCTACAGGAAACAATGTCTTCAGAGGAAAGACAGGAGTATCACCTGCGCCACCAGTGGGCCACACAGCCACTCACCTTTGCTGGTCTCAACCTTGGCTGGTATTAAAATGCAGCCACAGTACCTTAGAGGGCGGGGGCTGTCTGTTAATGGCAGAGGAACAGCTGAAAATGGTTGTACAAGAACGGAATCAATTGCAGTTGAACTGGTATATCTTTCGCCATGTATATTCTCAATAACTGCAGAAAATGGGGCTCCTAATGTGGCACTGTAAGGCACTGTAAGATAAGCAGTGGACTGCTAGCCGCAAGGTCAGTGGTGCAAACTCACTAGCTGCTCCTCAGAAGCCCTATACAGGGTCGTCACTTTGAGTTGGAACTTAAAATGAGTTGGCACTTAACAACAAAAATATTATATTCATATGCATACACACACACACAGATTTTCAAAGGCAGCCACAGTCAATAGGCTTGTACTTTCCAAAGTTATGCTTTGGTACTGAGGAAGGGAAAAACAATGTTTTCTTTTGAATATCGGTATCAAACAACTGCATTAGAAACCACTTTATAACTGAGCAACTGAAGGTAAGAGGCATTCCTGAGATCATCTAAAATCAGGGAGAGAACAAATCTGTTATACACTTACCAAAAGAGAAGGGCGAGAAGGGGCAGTGGGAGAGCCAAGTCCTACTAACTACAGGTGAGGGCCTGAGCATCAACTGCAGCGCCCACGGCCCCAAGTCCCAGCTAAAAACTTCAGCTTTGGGAATGATCATTTACTACACTCACTTTACGTTTGCTACACAAACATTTCTCACAGGACATGTGAACCTGTCAGGTGTATGAGTCAGTGACCCCATATTGACCTTATGACCATTGGCTGTCACTGGGCTTGGTTTACACCAAAGTCATCTTCTCAAAAACCAATTATTTAAGGAGCAAAGCCCACAGATGGCATTATAGCCTGTGAAAAGACTGTCACATTTTCTCTGAAAAGCAATGCTTCACCCAAATGATTCTGAAAGCAACTTCTTTATCCTAATTCCTATGTTGTTGTTAAGTAAAACTGAGGCAGTTCCAACTCATACTGACTTTGTATAGGGTTTTGGAAAAGTAGCTGGTGGGTTTGAACCACCCATCTTGCAGTTGGCAGTCCAGTGCTTATCCTACAGTGCCACACCAGGGCTCCCCTAATACCTATGTTGTTGTTGTTAAGTGCCGTCGAGTCGATTCTGACCCATAGTGACTCTGTACAGGGTTTCCGAGGCTATAAATCTTTACGGGAACAGAAAGCCTCATCTTTCTCCCACGAACAGCTGGTAGTTTCGAACTGCTGACCTTAAGGTTCGCAGCCCAATTCGTAACCGCTATACTACCAAAACTTTTTCTAATTCTTATATGGCGAGTTAAATACCAAAACAATAAAATATAGTAAGTGAAGGCCACTTAATGTAAGAGAAAACCAGATTGTAAGATCCAGGTTTCTCTCTAACTGCATAAATGGACTCAAAGATTCCTAAGGTTTGTTACAGTAAAGATGGCCCCATAAAGCCTTTTGTCGATAGGAGAGATGTATGAGCTCCGAGGAAGATGAGGCATTCCAAAGTCTATTTTGGGCTATTTACCTGGCTGATTCCGTCTCTTTGAAGGAAAAAACATCTTAAATGTATCCCTCAGTCTATATGAGGGGAACAAAAGTGCTTAACTACAAAACAGACTGTGGCTTTGTAGTGTTCAACTTGTTTTGCAGGATGTTGCTGTCTTCACAGTTGGCCAGACCAAAGCCCACCACTGAACAGCCAGGTGTCTAAATGCTCCTTGCTCTTGATGAAGAGAGACACTGAAGATCAATGGACACATACGTAGCAATGTTGTTGTTGTTGTTGCTAAGTGCTGTTGAGTCGGTTCCAATTAATAGTGACCCTGCACAAGGTTTCCAAAGAGCGACTGGTGAGGTTGACCGCTACCTCTGCGGTTCAAACCAAATTTGCAGTCCAGTACATATCCTACAATGGCACACCAGGATTCCATATAGCAATGTAATGTCTTGCTATATGTGCATATATACATGATATATATGAAGAGGACACTGAATGATGGTCAATCTTTGTAAAATGACCATAAATTTGTCATATTCCCTGAATTCATATTAAAAGTATTTATTATGTGCCCTATAAACTTTCACTCAATCCACAATTAAAAACCTTATATTTAAAAAAAAGTATTTATTAAAATTTTCAAAGAAAACAAATAAGCACTGAACTGTGAACAAGAAGGATTGCATTTCAAGTCTACCACCCGCTTTATAGGAGACAATGAGTCTTTCTGCTACTGCAAAGATTTGCTGCCTCAGAAACCGTACACAGGGTCATTATGAATTAGAAGCCATGTAACGGGTACTTCACAACAACCCATCAACTGATAATAAAAATTTAGGGTTTCATTTAAAAAAACATTTTTTTTAAAGCAGGAGACCAAATGCTATTGTCATTTTAAGTTTAAACCCTGACTCTAAAATCATTAGGAACTGTTATTATTGTCTAGTATATTTATCTGTCACTCAAAGCAATTCTCTCTGCAGATATATTTCAAAGTATTTTTAATATTAAACTTTTTTTCCATGTTTTCAAAAGATTCTCCTTAGATTTTTAACCCTAATTTGACCAATAAGAAGGGCCACTGAAACACACGAATCCACCTCATTTTCTAGAATCACCCATATCCTCTCTGTTAAAGCAAGGTGATGTCACATCAGTCCAATCACGAAAGCAAAAATCACATGTCTCAAAAACAGTATAACAGGAAACAACAGTTGGACAGAAATCCACTTTATTCTATTCTCTTTCAGAAATGCCTGGTGCATTAGTACCTCTGATGTGCATGGTACAGATGGGGAGCAGAGCTTGGGGTCATGTCCTTTTTCCAGAGGTGAGAGCAGCTGGAATAAAACTCAACATCTGCATCCTTGCCTAGCTGAGTCCAAGACGCAGCAAACTTATTTTTCCTTCTAAAAACTAACCAAATAACAACTCCTTTAGACTCTCTTCACACTGGTTACTCCCCACTCTCACTGATTCTTTGCAATACTGGGATTTCCAGATGAAATCAGTGCAGACTGTGCCTTGTATTATTCAATAACAGTGAAGCAGCAAATGCACATAACTCCTATCTGGTCTCATGCCTTGGAGGGGTTTTCTCAGGAGGATGAAGCAGGGTTCTGGAAGGGGGATGGGCTGGGACACCCACTGAGGCTGAAGTACACACAGATCGACTTTCAGTTAAGAGGTGTTATTTCAATGTCTTGTGGCTTAAATTCTATGCTGAGGCTTATTGCTTTCCAGACATGTACTCTGCACTGTTTCAGCACATTTTCTTGAGTTCTTACCCCATTTGCTTTTCCAAAATTTCAGCCAGTCTCAGTCCCCATGACTTTGTGAAACGAGTGAACCTGATTTTACAGGGTTTCACCTATTTAAAAGCATCATGCTACCCATTTTATAACATGGATCCTAATCCTAGATCCAAAATTGTTTCAAAAAAGCTGCACTCCGAAAGAAAAACTTTTGTGAAAGTGGATGATTACTCATCAGATCATAAAATCCTGATGCCTGCCCATGATCACACAGTCTTTAGACTAGTACTTCCCCCACAGAGGGCACACCCAGAACAGAGTTCAGCCTCCTGTTTAATGAGTCTGTTAGAGAAAAACTAATGTGGAATTCAACCTGGGGAATTCAACCTGTTATATCAGTGTCAATGGCCCCTAGCAAGCAAGCAATTCTTAGTCATATGTGGAGATGACCGGAAAGCATCTTACAGAATGGAAGGGACTTACCTTGTGTAAGGGGAGCACAAGAAATGCTCCCCCCCCACTTGCTTCTATGATTATGGCAACAAATCTGGGATTGACGGCGCAAAAGGAGCTATCCCAGGTCACACGAGAAACCCGGATGTCATCATAACACTGGTCATTTTTCACTGCTTGCCCAAATACATGCCGAAACTTGCTCTGTCGTACCACTCGCCTCATGGTGCCTGCAAGACAAGAGTAGGAATGATGTTAGGACGATCCCAAACTGAACACGTGACTTTCACCAATGGAAAAACAGAATGACGTGGCATGCTGTCTGCTCTTTTAAAAAGTAGCCAAATTGCCAATCTAAATTTCCTTTTGCAGCACATACCCAGAGAAAAAAACTGCAAAATGCGTCAGAGAAAGAATTACAAATAAATGAAAAGTCAAGGAAAAGAACGAAGGAAAATTAGCATTTAGGGTTGGATAGGAATGGAAAAATAATTCACTACAATCCTCTGCTTTTCAAGATAAGAAAACTTGAAAGTTAAGTTACCTTTGTAAGTTGAAGAAAGCCCCTCACAACTTAGGATTTTGTGTTTTTTTCCCTCAGCCTGCCAAGTAATTTTTCCTTTCTTAAGCATTGTCCTCAGACATCAGCATTCTGTATATGCCTGCCCACCCCCTCACCCCCAGTATTTCCACAAGACTAACACATAGTGAGGAACTCAGAAACACGTGCACAACTCATTTTGTCAAGACCCTGCTAATGTCCTTCTAACTTGTCCACTATGTCAAACAGTGGGGTGCTACTAGTTCTTTCCTTTGAGCGCCCTTCCTGATGGCCCTGGAGCCACCACAAACAGACAAAATAATGGAGGCAGCTTGGTACTGTGTGCTACCAAGTCAGAAACGGGAAAAATGCCTCTGAGCTAAGGCAGCTGACTGAAGTCAAGAGCCAGATCTTGGAAAAGAGCAGTAAGTATTTAAACAGAAAGTAATGTGGTGAGAGCAACATTTAGGATGGTAATACATCTGGCCATGGCAAACGGCACGGACTAGACAGGAAGAAGCTCAAATGTGCCTGGCGGCAAAGTTAATAGGCTGGGATGATAAAAGGAAAACTCAGGGACACAACAAACCGGGATGGTCGATCCATCACCCATCTCCCAGTGAAGCAGGAGAGCTGGTGAGAGGAGGTGACAGAGCTGGGCTCCCTGGGGTTTCTCAGGGCTCATTTTAGACTCCAAATTCCATTAGGTTGCCCTTTACATGTACATTGGGAGCTCTGTACTTTAGGATCGCCAGCCCCGCCTGATATGGGGTTCCAGAGTAATTTTTCTATTTCCTAATGCAGGGAGCACAGTGGCTCTGCAAGATAAACACAAACACTGTGGTTCACAAGGTCGCTGGTTCAAGTCCACTAACCACTCCATGGGAGAAAGACAATTCTGCTCCAACAAATTTCAACAGCCTCTCTATGATTTGATGGCACTTGACAACAACAACAAATGCAGGGCATTCCTGCCATACTGGCTGGGATACAGCAGCTAGGAACAAACCTAAGTGGACCTGTAATTGAATGAAACAGTCAAATCCTGACAACTCAGTTGAAAATCAGTCGCCCTGTTCCCTGATGAACACTTGTCCACTTATGCCAGACAGTGGGGTGCTACTAGTTCCTTCCTTCTAGCTCCCTTCCTGATGGGCCTAGAGCCACCACTAAACAGAGGGAAGGCCTTGACTTTTGCCAGCACTGTCTCCTATCCATTCCAAGGCATGTGCAAAAGTGGCCAGTCTCCAGTTCCTGGGGCATGTGGCTGGGCTGAGACAACAGACCCTTGGCAGGCAGCTGAGCATCTGTCTTTTCAGCCCAGCTGTTGCCAGACTAGTCCAGCTGCCTATCAGGGCCATACATTTTGAATACTTGGTAGAGAAGAGGGCAAATGGTCACCTTATACTTGGCCAGTGGCCTAAACTGGCAAATCAGTACAAATATGTCTCAAACACAAATTAGATGAGAGAGCTTCCGTGAATTGGTGGAAAAAAACACCAGGCAAGCACATCCACAGAACGCCAACCTACAGCCAGCTGTCTCAGACCCTACTTCCCTATACAACCATCTGCACAAGTTATAAACACTGGAATCTCACCAGCATCTTCCAACAAGTGTGCCCAGAATAAGTTCACAGAGAAGAAAAAGGATTGCACCGTATGGCAAGAGTTACCACTCTCCACACATGAAAAGTTCATACAAGATCATAACATGGAAACCCCGTAAGAAAATCAAGCAAAGGACAGGAAGCAGAAAGTTATCAAAAAAATACAAATGGCATGTATCTCATTCCTTCCTAAAATGCTAATAAAATTACAGTAAGGAATATACGGAGTCCTGGTGTAGCACTGTGGATTAATGAGCTGGACTGCAGTCTGTTTGAACAGCAAGGTTAGCAGTTCAAGCTCACCAGCTGCTCCTCAGAAACCCTACACAGGGTCGCTATGGGTCGGAACCAACTCAACAGTGTTTAACAACAGCAACAAATGAAAACGCACACAAGCATACACCCAAAAGGACAAGAACCCTGGAAAAGCGTCTAGAGGAGAAGAGACAGGACAACATCATATTGGAGGAAGACACGCTGACATGCACATTTAACTGGAATGTGAGTGTGCTCTACTCGACTGAGGGCTCAGAAGGAAGCAAGTGCTTACAATGAACCCCCAGAACACTCAGGAGAGAAGTGGACATGGGATGCTTCCAGTAGACAGGGTTTAAAGTGGGTCTAAAGAGAAAATGAACTAATGCTTGAATAAGGACTAGCTAAAAACACCTAGCCAGTTGCCATGGAGTTGACCCCAACTCATGGGGATCCATGTGCATCAGAGCTGAACTGTGCTCCATAGGGTTTCCAACGGCTAGTATTTTCAGTAGATCACCAGGCCTTTCTTACAAAGTGCTTTCAGATGGACTGAAACCTCCAACATGTTGGGTAATAGTCAATTGTACTGACTGTGTACACTAACCAAGGAGCAGCTAGACCCTCATCCACTGCCCCTCCAAGTAGCAGTCCCTGCACTAGACAACACCCAGAACAGCTGGAAAAGGGTACAGCACTGATAACCTGATTCTGTGCAGTAGGGCCTCGAGCCCCTTGCTTCCCATGGCTACCAAAACACTTCTGACAGGGACTACCTGCCCACCTCTCACCCTTGGTGGAATCCACCACCCAATATGCCATTCCTACCATCCTAGCACTAGGTTAACCTCATTTTTACTGTGAGTGGAGGTAAAGAAACCAAAGAAACCCATCTATATGAGACCAAAAGGTCAAGAATCGCTCTACAGCAACACTGAGAAGATAAGAGGGCAAGGAAATCAGCACTGGAAATGGAACAACCAACAGGTAACCTCTAAGAGAGAACAGAACTGTTCCATAGGGTTTCCAAGGCTGTAAACCTTTATGGGAGCAAATAGTTTCAAAACACAATAAAATATTACTTAAAAACAATTTTTAAAAATGTGAGTGGATATTTGAGAAAGGCGTCTAACCAGAAAGAGAGAGATGATCTTTCTCTTCACTCAAATAGGTCATACCATCTACCTCCACCACCCAGATGAAGATGAAGATCGATGTATAATCTAGATACGAAGACACTACATAAACCTGGGCGCTGACTTACACACTCAAACTCACTGCCACTGAGTCAATTCTGACTCACAGCAACCATGTATAGGGTTTCCAAGGCTGCAAATCTTTATGGAAGCAGAAAACCTTGCCTTTCTCCCATAGAGCAACTACTGAGTTTGAACTGCTGACTTTGGGGTCAGCAGTGCAGTGCTTCTCTTACAGTGCCACCAGGATTTCCCTGACAAACTGCTGTTATTGTATGCCTTTGAGTCGGTTCAGACTCATAGCACCACTGTAAAGGGTTTCCAAAGAGTGGCTGGAAGGTTTGAACCACCAACTTTTTGGTTATTAGTCTGGTGCTTATCCTTACAGAGCCACACCTTAACACACGACAGTTTATTTTCATACTAACTACATCAGTGTGTCACTGCAAGGTCAGTTTGAATCAAAAGGTCGGCAGTTCAAACTCACCAGTCGCTTCTCAGAAACTCTATACTGGGACACTATGAGTCAGAACAGACACAAGGGCACTTAACAACAACAACATCAACATCAGCTCAAAGGAGACACAGGTCCTTTTGTGACACCCATGATGTGGAAGGTCAGCCACAGAACAGCCAGTGAGCAAAGCAGTGCTAACTGACAGGTCGCTGTGGAGCTCATTCAGAACCAAGGTCAACCTTGATCTGGGCTCAGCTGTCCACATATGGCACAGCCACTTCTCGGGCCCTCCAAGCACACAGTTGTTAAGTATCAACTCATCATGACCCTTTATAGGGTTTCCAAGGCTACAGATCTTTGGAGGAGCAGAAAGCCTTCTCCTGCAGAGTGGTTGGTGGCCTTGAACCATCAGCACTGTGGTTTAAAGTTCAATGCTTAGCCTATGAAAGCCACACACATAGTAGAGAACAGCAATTAAGAGGGCAGGTTCCAGGGTTAGGCAGGCCTGAGAGGGTACATCACAGCTGTACCACTTAGCAGTGGTCACTGTGTCAGCTTCTCCCTCTGAAAATGCTTACAAGTTGCCATGAAACACGCACTTGGTGATGACCAACAACTGCTATGTGGAACACCCAGTAGGTGGTTGTTGTGGAGTGCCATCAAGTCTATGCCAACTCACAGTGACTGTTTAGGACAGAGTACAACTACGGAAGCAGATCGCCAGGTGGGCTCGAACCATGGACCTTTTGCTTAGCAGCTGAGCACTTTACCATTGCAACCACCAGGACTCCTTGCCTATAGGCTTTTGTTTTATTGTTAAGTGCTGTGGAGTCAGTTCCGACTCATAGTA
The DNA here is from genome assembly GCF_000296735.1 of Chrysochloris asiatica. Classification (NCBI taxonomy): domain Eukaryota; kingdom Metazoa; phylum Chordata; class Mammalia; order Afrosoricida; family Chrysochloridae; genus Chrysochloris; species Chrysochloris asiatica. The sequence continues at coordinate 1,185,000 of NW_006408660.1, forward strand.
ACCCTATGTAGAGAGGTTCGGAGGAGCAGCTAATGGGTTTAAACCATCAGTCCAGTGCTGATTTTAGAGCCCTGCCCCAGGAGTCCTCCTTATAGGTAAGAACACAATCAATCAGTGTCAGCTTTTGTTATCATCCTAGTAACAGACATAAAGTAATCTGGATGCAAATCCCAACTCTTCAATTTAAGAACAAATGACTCAACTTCTCTGATCCTCACTTTCCTCATCTATAAAAATGAAGAGAATGGGCTAGAAGATGGCTAGAATAACAAAGTTGGTTACTAACTAACAAGTGCTAGTGCGACTTGGAGAAATCAGACATTTCATTCACTGGCAGTGGGAATAAATGGTACAGACACTTGGGAAAACAGTCTGACAGTTCCTCAAACCATTAAACACAGTGTTACTATTTACACCAGCAATATATATATATACTCCACAAGATATATACTCCAGCAAAGTGTAACACAGGTCATCAAACATTCACTTATATACAAATAGGCATAGCACTATACATACTAACCAAAAGGTGGAAACAACCCAACTGATGAATGAATGGGTAAACAAAATGTGGTAGACATATCTATAGAACAGAATACCATTCAACCATTAAAAGAAATAAAGTCCTAATACAGGCTACAACTTAGATAAACTTTGAAAACATGAAAAAGGCAAGAAGGTAGTCACAGACCTAAGGAAAATAAAGTTTGACACAGGGAGCAAGTGTAAATTGCTACAATTTGATGAACTGGACCTTTGCTTATCGATGTAGTTGCTCAAAATTCCAACCAAAAGAGGATACTTCTTCATATCAAGGATCAAACCTGTACCCTCAGTACACAGGGTTGGTAGGGGCAGGTAACTCAGACATTGGCTACCAAAAATGGGGACTCCCTATGAGTCGGAACCGACTCGATGGCACTTAACAAGCTTTCAAGAGTGTGCTTAGTTTCAGAATGAGGGGGGCAAAGTAGAATCCTCACTGAATAGCTTTCCTCTTGTCTAGATGGGTCTGATGAAGGGATGGAGGAGGATAGGGATAGGATTCTTTTGATTTAGTAGTGGTAACTGTTATAATGACTAATGATGATTATCACAACTGCAAATGTAGAAGATGTGAAACAAGAAAGAGGGAGTAGTCAATCTTTCATTCCAGAGTAGTGGACCCTAGCATCGAGAGGGAAGAGCATGAGCAGAGCATGGGATCCCAGAAAAGCAGTGACAACAGATACAGAAAGCAGAGGCAATGTCAGAGAGAAATACAACAGCTGAGGACTCTAGACCCATAGAATGAGAAAAGTTGTATGCCTGCGGGTAGGAGGCTGGCTTGCAAAATGTGCCCTTTGGACATTTAAACGAATATATATATATTTTTGTGTGTTTTGTGTACACCAAAATTTTAAAAAAAGGAATAGAGGTAAATGCTGTTAACCTGATGGTGGATAGAGGGGATTGTAATCATTGCAATGACACAAAATATGATTTGTTGAGTGTAAAACTGATGATCTGCCCTGCAAGCTACCACTCAATTTACAATAAAAGCTTTTAAAAAGAAAAACAGAAGCTAGTCACAGATGTTCACATATTACATAATTCTATAAGGAGCTCTGGTGGCATAGTGGTTACGTGTTGGGTTGCTAAACTCAAGGTCAGCTAGTTCCTAACTACCAGCTGTTCCACGGGAGAAAGATGAGGCTTTCTGCTCCTGTAAAGATTTACAGCCTTGGAAACCCTATGCAGGATCGCCATGAGACTCCACAGCACACCACCACCACCACTCATATGGACGTTCAGAATAGGCAATTACAGAGAGACAGGAAGTAGATGAGTGATTACTCAGGGCTAGGGGAAGGGAGCTAAAGGATATAGGGCTTCCTTTCTGGGGTGATGGATATGTTTTAATATGGACTGTGGTGATAAGAGTGAATATTACAAAACCCACTGATATGCACACTTTAAATGGGTGAATTGTATGGCATGTGATTATATCTCAATAAAGCTTTTGAAAAAAACCTTTGTGAAGTTCCTCCTGTCGGATTTGAAGTTATAATAACATTATGTTAGCATTTATGAATTAAAAACCCACTGATAGGCTTCTCTGTTGTTGTTAAGTGCCAACAAGTCAGTTTCAATTCATAGCACCACTGACTAGGGTTTCTGAGGCTGTACATCTTTACAGAAGCAGAAAGCTTCATCTTTCTCCCACAGAGATGATGGTGGGCTTAAACTACCGACCTTGTGATTTGCAGTCCAGCACTTATCATACTGAACCACTTTGCTCCTGACAGGTTTCTCTAACTGGGAGAAAACTCAAAATCATTCCCTGTAGCCTATGGGTTAAGAGTATAATTTTCATATAAGACAGAGAGCATTCATTATCAAGGATACTTTGTTGTTGCTGTTGTTAGGTGCCATCGAATAGGTTCCAACTCATAGCAACCCTCTGCACAACAAAACCAAACACCAGCCTCAGAGAATTGCAATATTTGAGACCATTGTTGCAGCCACTGTATTCATTTGTCTTGTCAAGGGCCTTCTTTTTTTCATGGACCCTCCACTTTACCAAGCACAATCTCCTACTCCAGGGAATGGTCCCTCCTGATAATATGCCCAAAGTATGAGAGACGAAGTCTTATCATCCTTGCTTCTAAGGAGCATTCAGGATGTACTTCTTGCAAAACAGATTTGTTGGTTCTTCTTGGCAGTCCATGGTACTTTCAATATTCTTCATAAACACTTTAATTCAAATGTATCAATTCTTCTCTGGTCTTCCTTATTCACTGTCCAACCTCCAAATGCTTAAGAGGCTACTGAAAATCCCATGGCTTGGGACAGGAGCGCCTAAGTCCTCAAACTGACATCTTGGCTCTTTAATACTTTAAAGAGATCTTTTGCAGCAGCTGTGCCTAATCCAATACAGTGTTTGATTTCGTGACTGCTGCTTCCATGAATGCTGCTTGTGACTCCAGCTATATGAAGTCTTTTACAACTTCAATCATTTCTCCAGTTATCATGATGTTATAAGGTCCAGTTATAAGGATGCTTTCTTTACATTTCGGTACATTTCATACTGAAGGCTCTAGTTTTTGACCATCAATATTTTAAGTCCTCTTGGCTTCTAACAAGGAAAGTTGTGTCAACTGCATATTACAGATTGTTAGTGGATCTTCTTCCCATCCTGATACCACGTTCTTCTTAATATAATCTAGTTTCTCGGATTATTTGCTCATCCTACAGATTGAAAAAGTATGGTGAAAGGATACAATTTGGATGGCACACACCTTTCCTGATTTTAAACCATCCGGTATCCCCTTGTTCTGTTTGAACCACTGCCTCGTGGTCTATGTTCAAGTTTCTCATGGGCACAATTAAGTGTTCTGGAATTCCCATGCTTCACAATGTTATCCAGAGTTTTTATGATCCACACACTTGAATACCTTTGCATAGTCAATAAAGCACAAGTAAACATCTTTCTGGTATTCTCTGCTTTCAGCCAAGATCCATCTGATGTCAATGAAGACAACCCTCACTCGTTCCACATTCTCTTCTGAATCCAACTTGAATTCTGGCAGCTCCCTGCCAATGTACTGTTGCAACCATTTGTTTTTGTTTTTTAACTTTCTTGAGTAAAATATTACTTGCATATGATATTCATGATACTGTTCAATGATTTCTGCATTCTGTTGGATCACCTTTCTCTGGTATATGAATCTCTTCCAGATGGCTGGTCAGGTAGCTGTCCTCTTGACATAGACAAGTGAACACTTTAATTCTGTCAATTCCTGGAACCTTGTTTTTGTTTTTCACCAATACCGTCACTGCAGCTTAAGACTTCTCCCTTCAGTACCGTACCAACGGTTCTGGATCATATGCTACTTTTTGAAGTAGTTGTGCAGTGATCACTTCTTTTTGGTACAGTCACTCTGCGTATTCCTTCCATCTTCTTTTGAAGCTTCCTACACCATTCAGTATTTTGCCCATAGAATCCTTCAATATTGCAACCAAGGCATGAATTTTTTTCTTTCATTCTTTCAACTTGAGAAACGTTGAGCATGTTCTTCCCTTTTGGTTTTCTAACGCTAAGTCTCTGCACATTTCATTACAATATTTTACACTGTCCTCTAAAATTTTCTTTCTAAGCTCTTTCCTTATTTCTGCCAGCCGCTTTAGCTTCTCTGTGTTCAAGAACAAGTTTCAGATTCTCTTCTGAGATCCGTTTTAATCTTTTCTTTCTTTCCTGTCTTTTGAATGATCTTTTGTTTTCTTCATGTATGTTCTTGATGTCATCCTACAACTCTTCTGTTTTTCAGTCATTAATGCCTAATGAATCAAATCTGTTCTTGAGAGGGCCTCTAAATTCAGGTGAGATATTCATGGTCATATTGTGGCTCTAGCTGATTTGTTCTCATTTTCTTCAGCTTCAGTCTGATCTTGCACAAGAACTGATGGTCAGTTCCACAGTCTGCCCCTAGCCTTGTTTTGGCTGATGATATGGAGCTTCTCCACAGTCTCTCCCCACTGATAAACTCAACTTAACTCCTGTATATTCCATCTGGTGAGCTCCACGTGTATAGACTTCTTTTATGTTGTCTAAAAAAGATATTCACGATGAATAAATTGTTGTTCTTGCAAAATTCTATCATGGGACCCAAGGCTATATTTTCCAACTACTGATCCTTCCTCCTTGTTTCTAACCTTCACATTGCAATCACCAGTAACTATCAATACATCTTAATTGCAATTTTGATCAATTTCAGTCTGAAGAAGATGGTAAAATCCTTCAGTTTCATCATCACTGGCTTTAGTGGTTGGTGCATAAATTTGAACTGGTATGAACCAGTGGTATGAACTGGTCTGCCTTATATGCGTATGGGTATTGTCCTATCACAGACAGAACTGTACTTCAAGATAGATCTTGAAATGCTCTTTTTGATAATAAATGGGATGCCATTCCTCTTCCATTTGTCATTCCCAGCATAGTACACTAAAGTTGTCTGATTCAAAATGGCTAGTACCAGGCCCATTTCAGCTCACAAGTGCTGACCTAAAACATCAACCTTTATGGGTTCCATTTCATTTTTGATCTCTTCCAATTTTCCTAGACCCATATTTTGTACATTCCAGGTTCCAAATATTAATGGACATTTGTAGCTGTTTCTTCTATTTTGAGTTATGCCCCCTCTCAACTCCATTCAAATCATTAAGGTCAACTCTACTTTGAGGAGGCAGCTCTTCCCCAGTTAAAGTTTGAGAGCCTTCCAACTTAAGGGGTTCATCTTCCAGCACTATATGTGGCGATGTTCCACTACTATTCATACAGTTTTTAATGGCTAACCAATCAGAAGTGATCCACCTCTTCTTCTTAGTCTGTTTTAGTCTGGAAGCTCCTCCAAAACCCATCCACCATGCGTAATCAATATTTAAAATACTGATAGCATGCTTCCTGTGTCACAGGAACATGCTGGCCACCACGGTATGACAAACTGACAGACAAGTGGTGGGATATTTGGGGTTTTTATTGTTTCATTTTAGATACTTGTTTTTAAGCTTCCCTCATTTGGCTTTTATCCAAAAAGGTATTTTTAAATTAAAAAAACAAAAGCTTTAGCAAGAATGAAAAGTGGGAAATCATTAACATAGCTAACTAATACAATGCAATTTAAAAGTTGTCAAGCTTTTTTCTCCCTTGTTTGTGTATACGTGATTGTTTTAATTCTAGATAATAGATACTGAGGATTAAGGATTTGATCTTGAGGATCCTGAAACTACCATTATAACAATGTAAGTGAAAGAGCAAAGTTTGCTAAAATCTTTTTTTGAATAAAATTTCCATGGCTGTTGTTGGTCCTCAATCTTTCTAGGAGAGTTTAAAGGCACTCTCCTTATAGCATACCATTGCCACTTGACAATTTACTGCAACCACTGTACAGGGACTCCCAATTCACTGCAACCATGTACAGGGTTTCCAAGGCTGCAAATCTTTACAAGAGCAGAAAGCCTCGCCTTCCTCTGGCAGAGCAGCTAGTGGGTTTGAACTGCTGACCTTGCAGTGAGAATCCCAGTGCTTATCCTATTGCGCCACCAGGACTTCTTTCTATGGTATGTTGTTGCTGTTTTTGTTAAGTGCTGTCAGGTCGGTTCAGACCCATAGCGACCCTGCATAGGGGTTACCAAGGAGCGAATGGTGTGTCTGAACCACCAACCTTACGGTCTAGGGTCTAGCACATTATCCTGCAGTGCCACACCAAGACTTCTTCAACGGTAATCCAGTTTATTTAGATAATTTATTTCAGAAGTCATGCAAGAAATGTGCTGGGTAGTAGGAGGAAAAAACATAGACAAATAGGATGCTTTTAAAGTAATGGCACCAAATTAAATACACTAAAAAAATTTAAATAAATGTTACTACATTTTATTCTATTTCCATCGATCTCATTTAAAAAAAAAGATCAGCATTTTGTCACTTTCCTGTTTATTGAGAAGTTATCTGTTTAAAGTTTCCAGCAGATGTACTTCCATGGTTCAGGGGACTTTCAGTCAGTTCATATGAAAGGAAACACATCCTGCTCAGAATCCATACAGGAAAACCCCTACTAGGAGCAAAATCCTGCTTGGCACATTTGCGGAGACCATTCCAGAACATCAAATATCCAAGTGCTCAGCCAACTGAGAATAATCCCTCAGCCAGCAGCAACAGCAACAATCCAAAATGTTCCCACTGGGAAAGAACATCTTCTCTCTATGCTTTCCTAGCACGCCCTTCTGAATACGGGAAAGATCAGGTTATTTAATAGAAAAAGACAAGTGAGATAGCAAATGAAGAGACAAATGTTCTAAACACCACTTAAATGGTAATGCCAACAGTTAAGAAATTCCTTTCAAGAAGTTGAAAATGTAATATGTAAGCTTTCATGTTGTTAAGCGCTGACCCTAAAGGGTTTCCAAGGAGGGGCTGGTGGGTTTGGATGGGTTTGAATCAGTGTATCTATAGTGTACCTATATAGGGTTGCTATGGGTCGGAACCAACTCAATGGCACTTAACAGCAACAACAACCTGTGTGTGGTCAGAAGTCCTATTCTACAGAGCCACACCACGACTTTAAGTCATAATAGGATACCCATCCAAAAGAGAACAAACATCTAAAGCAAATATGGTAAGCAATCTGATTAAATACAAAACTCCAATGTTCATCATTTCTGGGTGTACAATGACTGAACTTTTTGAAAATCTCTTATCAACAGAAAGCCACCAGAGATACTCAGGGTTCACCTAATAAACCACATTTCACTACATCCAACTCCTTAAAAATCTCAGATATGAGACATTCGAACAACAATCCCAAAAGAATCTTCACAGAAGCCTGGAGGGGAAAGGTTCCGAATACACACCCTGGAGACATTACGTGATGAAGATCTTAAGAGAGTAAAGTCAAAAAGTACTGCTACCAAACTGCAGACCCCTTTACTAATAAGCAAAAAATGGGAAGCTACTGTCTCTCAAAATCTTCTCCATCTAGTCAGTGATTCCATCTCTCTAACCCTCCCCCGAAGAATTTCTTTGATTTACACGATATCAAAATGGCAGTTTGGGCATCCGCTAAGGAGCTCTTGTGTGGCGTTATGGGTTAATGTGCTAGACTGCACAGTTGGTTTGAACTTCAAGGTTAGTGGTTCAAGCTCACCAGTCGCTCCTTGGAAACCCTCTAGAGGGTTACTATAGGTCGGAACCGACTTGACGGCACTTAACAACAACAAAAAAGTCATGTTCCTTTTACAAGGTCTTTGACTTTGGCAAACAAAAAGGTATCTGAATGTACAAAATGTGGGTTGTGGGGTAGATGGGGCAAGGTTTCCCAACAAAATTCTCTTATGCCCTTGCTATCCTTGATGGAAAAACTTTCTCAGCATAACTTTCCTGGCCGTTTACTCACCAATACAGTTTTCAACTTCCTTAAAACTTTCTAAAAATCCCTCTGACCATGCTGTGTCCTTCAAGAAAATCTATCAAGATTACCCCTTTGTAATATCCCCAAACACAGTCACCATAACTTTCTAAGCTGACTTCTCTGCCTTGAATTTAACTGGCCCCGCAAATCCCCTCAGAAGCCACTATTTTCATTGGACCTTGTTCTGTGGGGCTCCAAGACTTGGCAAATCCAAAACTCATCTCCAGTTACGATTCTTTCAATAAAATCACCTTCATTAGCTTTGATCCTCTTTAAAAGATTCATGGAACAAGGTCAGCTCTTTAAACTAGCTGATCTTTGCACAACGCTTTTGGTACACACGGAACCGAAAGCTTGCTCAGACCAAACTATTCACTAAAAGTTAAAAAGATCAAACCAAGAGATCCCAACTTCTGTAGCTGTGGCATCACTGATAATTCTACGGTTTTCTTCCACCAGTTTCTAGACTTCAGCCACAGTTGCTTCATTTGTGGAGGTTGATGGTCTTCCCTCTTGACTCATCTTAGAGGTCTTCCCAACCATCTTTAAAACACTTGATCCATCCAAGAACTATTGTTTTATGTGGGGCAGCATTCCCTTAAGCTTATTAAAACTCTTCAGTGATTTGGGAAGATGGCCACTTGTGTTTTGTTTAAAAGTTGACATCATAAACTATCACTCAACTCACAATAAAAACTTAAAAAAAAAAAAAAGCTGACATCAGCCCTCACCTCAAAATCATCTTTATCCATGACACAAAAGTATCCTTTTTTGAGAAGGATTCTAATGAGACTAAGACAAGTATATTACTGAAAGAACTTGTCTGCAACCATCTGCTGATCACAGAGCCATGGCTAAACAATTTATTGCTTGGAATAAACCAATGCATGAATGAACTGGAACAATACTTTTTTTTATTTATCCTAGTAACAATACTTTTTTTATTTATCTTTCAACTTCTTCAATGATTATTCCCCTTGTATAAATCAAGCTCAGTTTTTCCAAGTCAGCACATAACTCCACTTGGAGTTCTTTCATGGCTTTCTACATGATCTCTTTGCACTTTGCCCAAAATTCATAAAAATTAGTAAGATTGAAAAAATGGGGAGAAAAAATTACTATGCAGAGGCAAAATGTAAGCAATTCAAATATCTCACGGCAAACAAAGGGCAATGGGAAGCCAAATGAAGACACTCTTTACTTCTGATTGAGCATTCTTAGGCTTAAGCCAGAGTACTATGTCTGAGTGTCTAAGAGTAGAACAGCATGAAAGAACATATATATAACACGTGAACTATGTATATATACATATAGATAGATATATGTTTCTAAAAGGTGACGTATGCTTTTGAAAGCCTTCTAAGAGAAGGCCTACTTCTGCATTCTACAGTTCTGAACCCATCCTAGGAACCTGTGCCTGTTTAAACAAGAAGTTAGGGACTACCTAACTTCAGGCATAAGCACTCACCAACGAGTTAGAAATTAAAATAGGAAGTTATGAAAATGGTGGCTAAAAATCAAGTTTGACAATAAATAAAATGAGTGTGATATGAACAGCAACAGATTCTACACAAAAAAAAATTAAAATCCTGAATGGGTTAGCTCTCTCATATTTGTTTTCAAGAGATTCTCTAGCTAGTAGAGCTAATAAATGAATTCAGCAAAGCTGCTGAGTACAAAGTCAAAAAATAACAAAAATCAGTTAATCTCAGACCCCAACAATGAGTAATCTGAAAAAGAAATTAAGAAAACAATTCCATTTACAATAGTGTCTAAAAGATGAAAATATCTAGGAATAGCTTTTACCAGGAAGGTTAAAAAAAATGAAAGAAAGAAGTGATACAACATTTCTGAAACAGACTAAGGAAGAGCAAAATTAATGGAAAGACATTCTGTGTTCATGGACTAGAAGGCAATTATCATTAAGGTGTCGAAACAACCCAAAGCCATCTATAGATTTAGCGTAATCCCTAACAAAATTCCAATCACCTCTTTTGTAGAAATGGAAAAGCCAATTCTCAAACCTCTATGTAAGAAGAACGGAGAGCGGGACCCTACCCAGAGAAGCAGTGACTCCAAAGATGGAGGCAGAGACGATGACGTGGAGAGATGGAGCAGTTGGGGACTTCAGACACAGAGAGGGAGAGGGGCTGCGTGCTGACGACTGGTGGAGAGTGTACCCTTTGGTTGGTTGATGATGCATGGAGGAGACTGTAACCATGGCAATGAAGCAATATATGATAGTATGTAAAGCTAATGTTCTCCCATGTAAACTATCATATAATTCCCAATAAAACATTTTTTAAAAATCTATATGGAATTGCAAAAGACCCCAAATAGTTACTACTCTCTTGAAAAAGAGTAACAAAGGCGGAGGACCATACCTCTAAATTTCAAAATGTTCTATTGAAACAGGATGTTACTGGTACAATACAGATAGACGAATAGAACATAATTGAGAGTTCAGAAATAAACTAACATATCTATGGTCAACTGATTTTAACAAGGGTGCTAAATCCTTAAATGGGGAAAGAATAGTATCGTCAATAAATGATGTTGAAACAGTTGCATGTCCACATGAAAAAGAATAAAACTGGACCAATAAACCCATCAAGTTTACATCTTTCTTCTGTGAAGTGGTTGGTATATTCAAATCACCCACCTTTTGATTAGCAGCCAAATGCTTACCCAATATGCCACCGGGGCTCCGCACTGGGTCAACAACTCACACCATCCACAAAAATGAACTCAAAATGGATCAATGACCTAAATATGAGAACTGAAACCATAAACTCCTTAGAAGAAAATACAGGGGTAATGGTTTGGGACCGGAGTTTTCAATGACGGATTCTTACATATGGCACAAAAAAATAAAAGTATCAAAAGACAAAATAGATTAAATTGAATTTAGTCAAAATGTAAAACTGCATCAAACACTTTGTCAACAGAATGGAGACAGAATGGGAAAAAATATTTAGGAATCATATCTCTGATAAGGGTTTAATATCTAGAATATATAGAGTACACCACAATAAAAAAATGGGCAAAGAACTTGAATAGACATTTCACCAAAGAAGATACACAAATGCAAATCAAAACTTTAAGATACTACTTCATCCCCACTAAGATGGTTATTGTCGAAAACGGTAAAATAACAAGTATTGGCTAAGATATAAAGAAACTGGAATTCTCATGCATTGTTTGTTGTTGTTTGTTACGTGTTACTGCGCTGGTTCTGACTCACAAAGACCCTGTATAGAGTTTTCAAGGAGTGGTTAGTGGGTTTGAACTGCCAATCTTGCAGTTAGTGGAATGTGTTTATCCTACAGTACTACCATGGGAATGTATAATGGTACAGCTACTATAGAAAACTGTTTGGTGTTTCCTCAAAAAGTCAAACATAGAATGACCCTATGACTCAACAATTCCATTTCTAGCTATATACCTAGAAGATATGAAAGTAGGAATTCTTGTAACATCAGTGTTCATAGTAGCACTATTCACAGTAAGCTAAAAGGTGGAAACAGCCCAAGTGTCCATCAACAAAAGAATGGATAAACAAAATATGGTCTATTTGTATAACGAAATAGAATAATACATGATACAAAACCTATGAACCTTGAAAACATTAAGCTGAGTGAAGTCGGTTAGTCAAAAAAGGACAAATATTTTGTGATCCCACTTCTATGAAATATCTAGAACAGACAAATATGGATGGGATGTGAATTGCTCAAGCTTCTGTTAAGGAGGAGAAAAAAAATTGAGAATGGATAGTGGTGATTGTTACACAACAAAATGAGCATAATTAATGTCACTGTACACATAAAAATGTTGGAAATGGCAAATGTTTTATTATATATACATTTCTTTGTTGTTGTTGCAGTGTGCCAAGCACTCAGTTTCAACTAAATGCAACACTATAAAGTTTCTGAGAAGTGACTGGTGGGTTTGAACCTCCAACCTTTCAATCAATTGTTGCTGTTGCTAAGTGCTGACACATCAGTTCCGACTCACAGCAACACTGTATACGGTTTCCAAGGAGTGGATGGTGGGTTTGAACCTCCGACTTTGCGGTTAACAGTCCGTTGTTTATCCTGCAGCACCACACCAGAACTCACGTTCAGTGCTTATCCTGGACTCCATATACATGTCTTACCACAATAAAAATTTTAAAGAGACCCTTTATGAAGAATTAAAAGATGCCACTTAAAATATCCTAGGAATATTATTGAATTTCTCCTCTTAAGCCTGAGTTTATAAGGTCTTAGGGATCATCTTTAATTGTTATGACAGTAGTATATTTTTGTGACTTTCAAAATAAGGGCAGATTTTTCCAGATGACTTTAAAGTGTGACAAGTTAATGAGCCTTCCAATCTTCCACTTTTCTGCTCAACAGCACCTTTGCATAATAACCACCTCACCCATCCCTGAGGCTTTGGAAAGTGAGTGCTGAAGGGACCCACAGGAGAGAGCAGGAGGCAGACAAGAGCAGCCCCAGGGAGCACTGTGGAACCACTAAAACCCTCTGAGGCTACAGCCATCTCCCAAAGTGCACTGCAGGAGACACACTCAGAAGTCAAAGTCAAAAAACAAAATGCACCTCAAAGATTCATCCCAAGAGTCCTCATACCAAGTGCGAAACATTTGCAGGCATGAATGACCTAGCCGCCTCACATGAAAATGAATTCAGTACGTTCACCAGATGGGGCTTCTCCTGGAATAAAATGCTAATAGTTCTTTAACAATATCCTTATACCAGAAAATGAGGATAATAGATGCACAGATCTTTATTTAAAAATAAAAAATTTCTTTTCTTTTGAAGGGCAGTTTTATGAAGAACTTCACTGAACTAATTGTAACCAGAACTCGTGGTGGTGTGCCAGTGAGTCAGTACTGACTCATAGTGACCGTATATAGGGTTTCCATGGAGCAACTGATGGGTTTGAACTGCTGATCCAGCAATCCAGCACTTATCCTACGCACCACACTTGTTAAGTGTCACTGAGTCAGTTCCAACTCACAGAGACCCTGTAAAGGTATCTGAGAAGTGGCTGGTGGGACTGAACCGCCGATCTGTGGCTCAAACTGACCTTGCAGTCCAGGACATTATCCACAGCGCCACACCAGCAGTGTCTAAAATATAAGTAAATCACCTTCAGCAGAAAGATTTATACTTTCCCTTTTTAATAGTACATACATAGTCCTAAGGAGCCCTGGTAGCACAGTGGTTATGTGTTGGGCTGCTAACAAAAGGGCCAGTAGTTCGAATCTATCAGCTGCTCTGCAGGAGAAAGATGAGACTTTCTGTGCCTGTAAAGATTTACTGCCCCGGACACCTGATACAGGGTCGCTATGAGTCAGAACTGATTGGGCGGCACACCATCGCCACCACCACCACCACAGAGTCCTGGTGTGGCAATGTAGGATAAGTACTGGACTGCTAACTGCAAGGTCAGTGGTTCAAGCCCACCAGTCACTCCTTGGAAACCCTATACAAGGTCGCTATGAATTGGAACCAGCTTGACAGCACTTAAAACTGCCACCACCACCACGCTGGGCAGGCAGAGATTACAGGAATAATCACTCGTAATGGCGCTTCAAGGGAATGGTAAAGTGGTGGTATTCTTGTTAGGTGCCACTGAGTCGGTTCTGCACAACAGAATTAAGCACTGCCCGGTCCTGCGCCATCCTCACAATTATTATGTTTGAGCCCACTGTTGCTAATACTGTATTAAACTGTCTCACTGGGGAGCTTCCTCTTTTCTGCTAACCCTCCACTTTGCCATACATGATATCCTTCTCCAGGGACTAGTCCCACCTGACAAACATGTTCAAAGTACAAGAGACAAGTCTCATCATCCCCACTTCTAAGGAGCATTTTGGTTGTACTTCTTCCAAGACAGATTATTTGTTCTTCTGGCAGTCCATGGTACTTTCAATATTTCTTTTAAAATACCAAAATTCAAATGTATCAATTCTTCTATGGTCTTTCTTAATCACTGTCTACGTTTCACATATATATGAAATACTATGGCTTGGGTCAGGTGCACCTTAAGTCTTTAAAGGGACATCTTTGCTCTTTAACAATTGGAAAATGGTAAGGTAAATTGTTGTTAAGTGCCATGAGTTGATTCTGACTCAGTAACCCTGTATAGGATTTCTGAGGAGCTGGTGAATCTGAACTGCCGAGGAGCAGCTGGTGAATTTGAACCTGTGGTTCAAACACACTTTAGGAGTCCAGCACATCAACGCACAGCACCACAGCAGGTAAGGTAGAGAGAGCAGGAAATAAACTGGCTTGGGCTTCAGAGACCTAAATTTATCCTGATCCAGACACCTACTCACCTAAGTCATTTTGGTTCTCTGGTTGCTGGCTTCTTCATGGGGGAATAAAATAAGGGGAACTAAAATAAAAGTATTCTAAGATACTTTGGACATGTTATCAAGAGAGAGCAATTCCTAGAGAAGGATATCACGCTCGGTAAAGCAGAAGGTTGGTAAAAAAGAGGAAGACCCCCCCAATGAGATGGACTGCAACCCAGTGGCTGCAACAACTGACTCAAACAATCATTGTGAGAAGGGCACAGGACCGGGCAGTGTCTCGGGCTGTTCTATATAGGGTTGCTATGAGTTAGAACTGACTCGGCAGCACCTAACAAGAATAACCAGGTCTCACCATAATCTAAAGTGTAGTGGTTTATAAGCCAATGCTTCTTTCACTGAGAGCCAGCCTTCCCCACCTCCCTCCCAGCCAAAGAAAACTTAGATAATTCATTGAGAGCCAAGTAAGAGTTACAAGAATCCCTCTAGATGTTATAACACAGTGGCTGCAACAATGGGCTCAAACATAGTAGCAACTGTCAAGATGGCGCAGGACTAGGTAGTGTTTCACACAGGGTGCTAAGAGTCAAACCAACTCGGCACCGAACAACAGTTATACAGACAACTGAATAGGCTCATCCATGCACTCATCCCTCTACTCATTCAACAATTCACTGCACTGTTCTCAGCTGCCTGCCACAGTGGCGAACAAGCAGATCTGGCCCCTGTGCGCATGGAGCTTACAGCCTGCACTCACCTGTAAATGTGCTGCTCTGTCAAGCACTGGGATGTGGAAGTGCACAGGCCGAGGAGTCAATACGCAGGGGACAGACCGGCCAGAGAGCTCAGAAAAGTGTCACTTCAGTGGAATTTCAGAGCATAAGTATAAATTACTTAATCAAAGAGGCTGAAGAAAGGGAGAATTCCACAGAAAAGAAATAACAGAAGGGAAGGGTCCTGAAGCAGAAGGAAGTAGTAATAGTAGTTGTTGTTGTTGTTAAGTGCTGTTGAGTCGATTCCTACCCATAGTGACCCTGCAAAGGGTTTCCAAGGAGCAGCTGGTAAGCTTGAACTACCAACCTTGCAGTTCAAACGACTTTGCAGTCTGATGCATTAGACCACAGAGC
Organism: Chrysochloris asiatica; assembly: GCF_000296735.1. Lineage (NCBI taxonomy): Eukaryota > Metazoa > Chordata > Mammalia > Afrosoricida > Chrysochloridae > Chrysochloris > Chrysochloris asiatica. The sequence continues at coordinate 1,200,395 of NW_006408660.1, forward strand.
CACACCAGGACTCTGGATATAGCAGTTGGAACCTCTTAAAATCTTACTATCTGGCCCTTTCTGATAAAACTCATAGATAAATATTTTATATCAGCACACCTCTCTTCTAATGAAAAAAAGACAAAAGAGTCCCATATCTAAAACAAAACACAAGAAGCGATAGCAAAGTAACTAACTGCGGAAATGTAATAATTACCAAATAATTGTTTTACTAAACTGACTGCTATCAAATCCACTCCGACTCACAGCGGACCCTGTATAGGGTTTACCAGACTTCCATCTTTGTTGTTTTCGGTAAGTGCCGTGGAGTCGGTTCCGACTCATAACGACCCTGTACAGGGTTTCCGAGGCTGTAAATCTTTACGGGAGCAGAACGCCTCATCTTTCTCCCGAAGAGCAGCTGGTAGTTTCGTACTGCTGACCTTGTGGTTTGCAGCCCGATTCGTAACCACTAAGCTACCAATCTTTACCGAAGCAGAAAGCATCACCTTTCTCCTGCAGAGTGGCTGGTGGGTTTACACTGCTGACCGTACAATTAGCAGTCCAGTGTTTATCATAAATTTCTGCTGGTCTCAGTTTTTACGAAGAAACCAGCTCGCATCTAATGTCATCAATAAAATAAAAATGTCTCCGTTAAGGGAGTGGAGATAGATAATGTTTCAGGAGGAAACATTTGGTCTAAGTATTCTGTGAGCTGATCCTCTATGCCATTGCTGCTGGGTGGATTCTGACTCATGGCAGCCCCAAGTGTATCAGAGTAGAACTGTGCTGCTCTGTAGTCCGAGTACATGGAATTTCTTGATATGGCCCCTCTAGTTATAATGTTTGTAACTCCCACTAAATGAATAAGCAGTGGTGTGCCATGCATGGACTTGGTTCCGACTCATAGTGACCCTGTACAGGGTTTCCGAAGCTGTAAATCTTTACAGGAGCAGAAAGCCTCTTCTTTCTCCCATGGAACAGCTGGTAGTTTTGAACTGCTGACCTTAAGGTTCACAGCCCGATTCATAACCACTACACTGTCAGAGTTCCTTCTAAGTTGTTGTTGTTGTTGTTGTGAAGTGCCACTGAGTCGATTCTGATCCGTAGCGACCCTATATAGGCTTTCCAAGGAGCAGCTGATGAGCTTGAACCACCGAGCTTGCAGTTCAAAAGACTTTGCAGTCTGATGCATTAGCCCACAGCGCCACACCAGGACTCCTCCTTCTAAGTTGTGGTTATGTGCCGTGGAGTCGGTTCCGACTCATAGCAACCCTGTACAGGGTTTCCGAGGCTATAAAACTTTA
>NW_006408660.1:1202501-1205922 GCF_000296735.1 Chrysochloris asiatica
GGTGAACAATTCACCCTATTTTCAACATAAGCAGTTTAATCAAATTTTCAACTCATAGAATTCCAAACACATCCAGGCCTGGAAGCTGCCTTCCAGACTTGCCCTGGTGATCCCTGAGGGCTGGGCCCTGACCCAGGACCAACCCCCACATCCTGCTCCAGTGGAGAATGTAGAATGATAAAACTCTCTAATCAACCACTGTACTAAATGATAAGAAACCCGTGGAGGGCAGAAAGACAGTAAAGAGATCATTAGGAAAGAATGTCTGCCTTGAGCATTTAGCTCTTTTAAGGAACTATAGGGGCTCAAAGTGACAACAGCTGGGAAGCTTAGAGGGCAGTGAGTTTAAGTGAATGGCAAAGGACAACTTGGAAAAGGAGAGTGAGAAGAGTTAAGTAACTAGAAGAATGTCATTAATGTCATTTAACTGTATTGGTGTGTATTTTACTGTATATATTTCCAAGACAATAAAGAGAAAAGAGACTCATAGTAGATGGAAAATTCTACTTTTTCAATGGTGACCTTAACTTGAAATCCTCCTTATCACACAAATGATGGTTCTTCCCATATTTATTGTGACCTAGACTCTCAAGATGAAAGCATACTTCCATTATGGATGTGACTTCCTCAGTGCTTTGTTAAGTCCCAAGTTACTAACCAGCTGGGAGCTCCCTGCTACCTTTATGCTGTTGTTGTTGCTAAGTGCCACTGAGTCATAATGACCCTGTACCGGGTTTCCAAGGAGTGACTGGTGGGTTTGACTTGTCAACTTTGTGGTGCAAACTGACCTTGTAGTCAGTCTAGTGCTTATCCTACAGCACCACACCAGGACTCCAAAATATGTTTTTAAAATATACAAATATTTTTATAATACTAACATATACAAATACTAAAATACACAAACAATAACCTATTTTACTTATTACTAAAATGAGATTAACTTATCACAGAATAATTCATCAAGTAAATGTTTACAATTAGTGGGGGGGTTTTCCTACACCACAGAATACTTCTTTACTCCTTTCAGCTTCTAGGAAAAGAGCTTACATGGTGCTGTGGATTGGCAGCTAAGTGTGAAGTCAACCATTCAAACCCATCAGCCGTTCTGCAGGAGAAAGATGATGCTGTCTGTTTCCTAGAAACCCTATACAGAATCATTATAAGTCAGAATCGACTTGATGGCAGTGGGTTTGGGTATCACAAATTCACCATGATAAACTGAAACTCAATTATTCAACTAACATTTATTGAGTTTCTATTTCGTGTCAGGCAGTGTGCTTGAAACCAGAGGCACAAAAGCCTAAGCTAGTCCCCACCTTCGAAGCACACAATGGGCGCTCATGTTCACAGTCATGCCACCTGCAGTTGTTCCCAGGGAACTGGAGAATAATAATTGCTTCATTTATTGTTCTTAAATTTCCACTCGTGTTAACTCAAAATGTAATGAGTATGATTCTAGAAATCACAAACACTACAGACACCCACAAATGATACATTCTTCAACCTCTATAACTACATTCACACTACATGTTGCTGTTGTTGAGTGCTGACAAGATTGTTCTGACTCATAAAGACCCCGTATACCGTTTCCAAGGAGTGGCTAGATTTCAAGAAGTTCACAGAAAAAATAAATAAAAAGATAATGGTGTTTTTCCATGAATGTTTATGTTTAGAAGCCCTCTCAGGTTTATATTCTGCTCAGGTACACTGTGTAGATATATTTACACAATCTGGTCCCACCCAGTCTCTGCACCTTACCCTCCTTTTTCCCAGTCCCACCTGTTCAGTCAGAGTCTCGCCCAGTGAGATTACCAGCATCCAAAAGTAGGGCCTCACTGCCTCTCTAACGCCCTGTATACTCAATACCTGCAAAGCTCACAGTACATACCACAGAGCCCATTACCCAGGAATCAGACACTTAGGGTGACACGGAAGCTTGTGCTGTACCTTTTAAACTTGCACACATTTTAAAAGCACATCAAAACATTAACCTTGTCAAAGCAAACATTGCTTTAAAAAAAAAAAAAAATTTAATGACACTAGAAAACCAAGTCCCTAATTCTCATTATGTTGTTGTTGTTAGTGCCATCGAGTTGTTGATTCCGACCCATAGCGACCCTGTATAAGGTTTCTGAGGAGCAGTTGGTGAGCTTGAACCATTGACCTTGCAGTTCAAATGACTTTGAAGTCTGACACATTAACCCACAGCACCATACCAGGACTCCAATTCTCATTATACTTCTCATGAAATGTTTGCCTGAGAACAATTCTTGGAAACTTTACAGATTTGGACCCAAACCAAGATTCTGGGCAGACAGACCTCACACACCTGTCAAACTTTGTCACTGCCAGGATTAGGAGGGACAGATGAAAAATTAATTTTCTGAAGAAGACAGTCAGTAGTAGCACCTTTCTAGCCATGACTCACAAATAAAAATATTTTTTTAAAAAAGAATCATGAGGCCACATCCAGAACCTTCTGAGATGGAACAGTCCCACTTGAAAGGACAAGCAGACCAGCCTGGAGCAACCAGAGGAACAGAAGACACTTCTTGAAAGAAAGATCAGCAGGAAAACTCAAAAACAAAAATGGCAGTCTGATTGGCTACCACAAGAACAACCAAGTTGTTCACCAGGGAGCCATCAAGGCAAGCAATCAAGTCCCTTCAGGACAATGTCCCCTCCAAGACTGAAACTCAAAGGAAATACATGACTAGGCATGTAAGCCTGCTGGCGACCACGTTAATCTACTGGTGAGTGGAAGTAGGGGAAAGGCAGCAAAAAGATATGGGCTGAGTATGACCACATTCCATAGACCTCAGCCGACCTGGAGATGAGAGAGAGAAGAGGAAGGGCTGATTGGTCCAAAGTATGGTGAGAACTGGGGACTCCTAAGCTCATGGACAAGGACATAGCCTCGGAGGGCTAGAGCTGAGAGTGAAGTGCCCAGCTGATATGAAGTGAGGGGAGATGCACAAGAACACCCAAACTTGCAGGGGTGGATAGGGACAGACAACTTTAGACACTGGCTACCTAAAATGAGGGGGCTCATGTAAACTATCACATAATTCACATTAAAACTTTAAGAAAAAAAAGTAAAATGAGAGGGCTATCTAAAATGAGGCACAAAGTGTCTGCCTTACAAGTTTTCAAGAGGGAGTTTAGTTTAAGAGTATGCAGGGGAAGGTAGAATCCCCACTGAATAGTTGTCATCTTGTCTAGATGTGTCTAGTGAAGGAGATGGGGATAAAATTATGATTTAAAAGTGGGTAACTGTTATCATGACTAATTGCGATTGCCACACTGTAAAGGTAAAAGTTTTGTAACAAAAAGGGAAGCAGTAAATCTTACATTCCAGGAAAGACAACCCTAGGACAATCAAGGGAGAAGAACTGGAGCGCAGTGGTTAGGAATCAGGCTG
>NW_006408660.1:1206419-1210035 GCF_000296735.1 Chrysochloris asiatica
AAAAAAAAAAAAAAACTTCCCAGAAGACACTGATCTCGCTCTGATTTCTGGAGTTGAGATCCACTGTTTTTAAGGTGAAGACGGATTTAAAAGCAGGCCGAACTTCTTGCTTCCAAGTGTCAGGGCCAGAAAGAACCCTTCTACAATTCTACCTGGCCCCAAATGCACACTCTCAACTTTTCCCTTTTACCTGGGCTGAATGAAAAACTTAAAAAGACACAAACTGCATATAAATAAGGAACCCCTATTGACAATCATTAGTAATGACCTCTAAAAGGGTTAAAGGGCACTGTTCTGCTATTATTTATTAGGTTTTCAGAGACTAACCATTCACAAGTGGTCTGCCTCTCCTTTCCAGTCTGTCTTAGGTTGGAAGTTCCACTGAAACCTGCCCACCATGGGTGACCCTGATAATATTTAAGATACTGGTGGCATAACTTCTATCATCACAGCAACACACAAGCCACCACAGTATGACAAACTAACAGACAAGTGGTAGATGGGTCAAACAGGACAATCCAGATAAAGTCCATAGAAGTCACTAAGAGCGGTAGTTTAGTAACAACTATAATCATCCAGGATGAGGGACCCAGTTGCTTTGCTCCTAACCACTATTTGCAAGAGAGATCAGCTTAACCAGAGGAGTGGGGGCTTCACATTGAGAGCGAGATGAAAGAGGGTAAAGAACTCAAGAGGACGAGGGCAGACCCAAAGGGCGGCGGGGGCCACACAGCCTAGAGAGAGGGCATCTTGGGGGTACAGTGGAGCTACTTACTTACTTCACCATCATGATTCACAGCTCCGGAGACCCAGAACCTGACTATCACCATTACCAGTTTAACAGATTGACTTTACATAAATTTTTTTCAGGTTAGGCTGAGACCTTGCCCCCATTTATAATGCTGAATCTATATGGAAAAAGAAAGAAAATGCTATATGCATTCAAAAGGACTTTGAAATACAAGCCAGTGCTGAGTTGGCAACTGAAATGCACACGCTGGCTCCAGAAAAGGAACTGTGTGTGCATTCACTTTTCCTAGAGAAGCGTATAGCACATCACTAGCATTTGCAGGTGTGATACATCACTCTGTTGCACTTGACAATGCCATTCAGTACACCAGACATCTCTATACCACAAAGCACGACCAAATGGGCCTCCCCAGGGTAAAATGACTACCAGCTCACCTTTCCCTATCATAGTATTGTAAGCAACCATGCCTCACATTGGAGATTTCTAAAACAGACAATATGTATCTTATTAAATTATAATCCCAAAGAGCTGTGGCCAGCTGTGGTTGACTCATCTCTCTCTTGCCTGTCAAGAAAATGTAGGATGTCAATGTGAAGCTAAAGACACTACTAACCACAGTATGAATTCATCAGCTAGCTTATAACATGTTAGTCTTCCAATAAATCCCTCTGATTATGGGAGGTGATTGCTCAAATTCACAAGTCGTTCTGAGTCACCACTCAGACAGCCTTTGGATTTTCCTATTAGTAAATCAGTCATTAGGGAATGTGCTGGCTATGTACAATAAGCACTGGACTGCGAATCACTAGGTCCACAGTTCGAGCCCGAAAGCTGCTCCGCAGAAGTTTTCTGTTTCTACAAAGATTTAAAGCCTTAGAAACCCTATACAGGATCGCTATGAGTCAGACAGCACTTAATAACAATAACAGCAACCGCATACATATTTATTATTTAGTGACTTTGGGTGCACTTTTCATAATGTGTCAACAATCTCATTTATTTCCATTTTGTTTATACCATTTCCATTAATCTAGCTTCCCTGTCTCCCACTCACCGACACTTCCCTATCTCCACCCCTTAACCTCACATCTATCTTTAAGTTCCCAAGAATAACAAGAATTAGAATCTTTAACTAGAAAAGAATGTTTGACCATGATGAGAAGGAATTTAAGGTCTCTTTTGTGTGAAGTAAGCAAATAGCCGTCATTAAACATTTGTTCTAAGGAGGAGGCTTTGTGAATTTTGTGAAGAACCTCTGGAATGTCAAGAGTGGAAAACAGCCACCAAAGTCTTCACTCTACGAACACTTCCTTTCCCATGTGTTTATAGCCTTTTCCAACAAGGTCAGTAGTTCAAGCCTGCTACCCACTATGCAGAAGAAAGAAGAGGCTTTCTGCTCCAGCAAAGATTTACAGCTTAGGAAACCCTATACAGGGTAGCTATGAGTCAGGACTGAATTGATGGCACTTAACAATAACACAATATTGAAAATCCCTAAAACATAAAAGAAAGAAAAACAAAAACCCACAAAGCTCATTGTCATCCAGTGGATTCCGATTCCCGGCAACCCTTTAAGACAGAGTGGAGCTACTGCATAGCATTTCCAAGACTGAATCCTTAAGAAAGCAGACTGTCACATCTTCCTCCTGCTCCAAACCCTAGGGGTTTTTTAATCATGCCTTTTACAATCTGCACAGTTTCAATACTCAGTGGATGCTACTTCTGCCCAATCTTAGCATTTTCAAGCACAGATGGCCTAATGATGCCAATTATTCTGGCAAGAAACAATGCAAGTATGCAGTAGGAGCTGGTCTTTAGAACATGGGAAACAAACTTACATCCACTGCTTACTAATGGTCAATAAGGGATGACTGAAACATTAAAATGAATAAATCAAGTCTATTAGCGTAGTGGTTACGAATCAGGCTGTGAACAGTAAGTAAGGTTAGCAGTTCGAAACTAACAGCTGGGAGAAAGATGAAGCTTTCTGCTTCCGTAAAGATTTATAGCTTCGGAAACCCTGTACAGGGTTGCTATGAGTTGGAACCGACTCCAAGGCACATAACAACAACAAAATCAAAGGCTTATCAATTCACACTTGCAACTGTCAATAATGAGTTCACACTACACTTAGAAGACTCCGTCCTAACCAGGAACAAGTCTCTGAAGCTCTGGAGACTTTACCCCCAATCTGTAAACAAGGGGCAGCCATGAATGGGGGTCTCTGGGCCCAACAAAAAATCTCTAAATCCTTCCTGAAATTCTATATTCTTAAGTGATGAGATACTGGACTATGGGGGATCCATTTTTTAAAAAGAAATGTGGTATGACTGCATGCAGGCAGAAGGTCTGGCGGTCTGCTTCTGTACAGAGCATAGCCTTGGGAATTCTAATGGGCAGCAGTTCTACTCTACCCTACAGGGTCACTATGAGTTAGAATCCACCCAACAGCAATGGGCTAGGTAACTATCACAAAAGGGGAAAAATACGCACTTTGAAATCACTGTTTTCAAAGTCATACAAACACAGGTCTTAACTACTCTGATTAAAGGCCTAACAGTAAGACCTCTCATGACTCTGGAGTCCTGGTGTGGCGCTGTGGATTAATTCACCAGAATGCAAAGCCATTTGAACTTCAAGCTCACCAGCTGCTCCTCGGAAACCCTATTCAGGGTCGCTATGGGTCGGAATCAACTCGACAGCACTTAACAACAACTATGACTCTGATTTGGAATCCTGGTGTGACGCTGGAGGATAAACACTGGACTGCTAACCTCAAAGTCAGTGGTTCAAACCCACCAGCTGCTCCTTGGAAACCCTATACAGGGTGGCTATGAGTCAAAACTGACTGTTGTTGTTGCTGTC
>NW_006408660.1:1211320-1226126 GCF_000296735.1 Chrysochloris asiatica
GCCAGATAGTTGTCTTCCAAATTTCTTGGCAGAGATGAGTGAGTGCCTCCTGTGCCGCCTCACTTTCTTGAAAGATTAGACTAGACAGCATCAAATAACAATTCTGATTTACATTCCACTTTCTTTCTCATTCTGATGTTTGCATTGTTTTTATTTAATCTGTACATAAGTCAGAACACTTGGGTATGTTAGTCAAAATGCTTGTCTTGTATAATATGCAGTATATGGTATAACTTTCTTCTTCTTGTTGTTGTACGCCGTGGAGTCAGTTCGGACTCATAGCGTCCCTGTACAGGGTTTCCGAGGCTGTAAATCTTTACCGGAGCAGAAAGCCTCATCTTTCTCCCATGGAACAGCTGGTAGTTTTGAACTGCTGAACTTATGGTTCATAGCCCGATTCGTAACCACTATGCTACTAGGCATAAGAAAACATTTAAGAAACACTACACTAAAATATCTTTTAACAGAACACTACAGAGAAAAATAATAATGTTTGGATGTTCCTAGCAAAATAGCACCTTGCAAAATAGGACTTGCTTGTTATATGCTTAATATTGTTATATTCATTGTATGCACCTCAAATTATCAGTAATAAACTTGGGGACTCATAAGACTTCCTAACCCAGGGCTGCCTGCTCTGTGGCAGAAAGGAGGAGTCATTTTTTATTAACTTAAGATTCCAATGACAGGCCTAATTAGACATCCCATGAAACTACGGATGTGCCACTTTATCACATCCACATCATAACTACATGTGCATCTCAAGCACTGGAGTACAAACTCTGAAAAGATCAACCATTTGCCAGGGACTTAACCCCTGTTAAGAAAGAGAGTCAAGCAAGCAGGCAGGCAGACAGAAAGACAGACAGATGGAATACAAGCACAAGGAAGCTTGTCTGGACATGCATTTCTAATTTCAGATAGATGCAAAAAATACCACTGCATGTTTGACACCACCTCCTCATCCTAAAATTAGATTTCTTTTTTCCCTGCTTGGTGATTCACTTTGCTTCAAAGTCTAAAATGCTAAGACAGGAGTGGGAATTCATACCTTAATAGCTTCACATCAGAAATAACTTACTCCATTTGATTCTAGTTTCATTCATTAGCAGACATTCACAAGTCAAGAGAGGAGCTTGGCGGCTCCATATGATAAGCACTGGACTGTGAACCAAAAGGTCCTGCCAGCTGCTTTGCGGAAGAAAACTGAGGCTCTATGCACCCATGAAGATTTAAAGCCTCACAAACCCTATGTTGGTGGTGGTGTTAAGTGCCGTCAAGTTGGTTCCAACTCATAGTGACCCTGTAATAGCATTTCTGAGGAGCAGCTGGTGAGTTTACCAGGACTCCCGTAAACCCTGTACAGGCTATGAGTCAGAACCAACTCCATGGCACACAAGCACCACCACCACCACCCTTCCTCATGACTTGTTGTTATGTGCCGACTTATTGTTCCAAACCTACTCAACAACACAAGACAACAGTAAGAAGTAAAGGCAAGAGTGAAACCTACCTCACACTGGTATCACTACTTTTACTACTGTGGTTTTTCAAAATGCAAAGCTTTCTAAAAGAAAAGGCATGGCACCAATTGCTCATGGAGCCTTAGCTAACAAAGCAGAAATCTGAAATTATCTTGCCACAATCTAATCACTGTAATGGACACCAAAAAAGAAAATATGACCATATGGTTGTTCCTAATTCTCAGGAAGCTACGTAAAATATCAGAATTATTCCATTATCGAAAGTGAGCACCAAAACATGAAATGGAGCTAAGAAATACTGACAAGAATCAAATGATCTAAAAGAAGCCAAGAGATCCCAAACAAAGGAGTAGAAAGAACGTCTGTGCCCTTAAAATCCAAGTGACACTCATTCTCCCTCATGCACAGTTGTGGCTCCGATGACTCAGGGTTATTAGCCTGCATGCATTGTGTGTGGCTGAAACGTACAGACTAAATGCGTTCCCTGGCCATCTGCCCTACTGAGAAGGCTGTGAGCCAGTCATTACTGTTCATTAGGGGAAAACAACCTGAACGAGGATGTTCTGCCCAAGGGAAAATGTTTCAAATGCTGGGTTTTGCATCAGAGCTGGACTTGGATGCCAAAGAGGCCGAAGGGAATTACTCCTGTGTTTCATGCTATTTTAACAGCGGCAACAGCAAAAATGTGAATAATCATCAGAGAAACCCACTGACTTCAGGATCTTCCCAGTTAGTTTCATATATAATCATTCACTCAGCAAATATGCACCAGGCACTGGGCTCTAGGTGAGAGAGGAGCAATCTGCCTTCTATGTGACTTTCTCACAATCTACCTTCTAAGAGAAGGAATCTTTAGACTGTAAGCTCAGGTCCAAACCCAATTCAGTAGAGCTGGCCAACAGTAGTGATGACAGAACGCTATGTGAGGACTGGGACAGTGTCTGCCTGGTGGAGGAGGATGGTTTCATCACCTGGATACCAAAGGACAAGTGGGATTCAGCAAGTGGACAGGGGACGGAGGTAATAAACACATGGCAAGAAGATGTGAAGGCTGGGAAGTTTCAGGGAGTGGCTGAGATGAAGACAGAAGGGGAGTGGTAGATATGAAGGCAGGATGAGTCAGAGGCTGCCTTGATCCACAACCACATTAATAAAATAGAACTTCATTCCCCAGACGATGGGTTGGGGGACCACCAAGAAATCTGATAGGGGAATGGCATGTTTCCAATGAACTCTTTGATTTGTGTTACTGTTATTGTAGCTCTCTTTGATTTATGCTGTTGTTAGGTGCAGACTCATAGCTACCCTGGATAGGGTTTCTGAGGCTGGAAATCTTTACAGGAGCAGGAAGGGTCATGCTTCTTACTCAGAGAACCTGGTGAGTTTGAACTGCCAATCTTGTAGCTATCAGACCAGTGCTCCCCCTACAGTGCCACCAGGGTTCCCTTTTGATCTATGTTATTGTTAAGTGCCACTGAGTCGGTTCCAACTCAGAGACCCATGCAGGGTTTCCAAGGCAGTAAATCTTTGCAGAAGCAGAAAGTCTCGTCTTTCTCCTGTGGAGCATCTGGTGGGCTTGAACTGCCAAACTTTTAGCACATCTTAAAATGAAATGATTTCAATCTTTCCCTAACTTTCCACATGTAGCTTTTAGCTAAATACAGGCAAAAAATACTGATGAAGACGTAAGTTAAGATCTACCTGATGAGTGAGCCTCCATTATATATAAATTGGACATCATCAAAGTTTTAACTTTATGCAAGGAGACAAGCCACACAGTGGAGAAATTTTACATATACGTATTTGATAAGGTACCTGCATTTTGAAAGTATTTAGAACTCTTATAGCCCAGTGCCTGCTGCATATTTGCTGAGTGAATGATTATGTATAAAAAGAACTATAAAAATAACTCTTATAGTTATTTTTAAGACAACAATCAGCTTAAAAATGAAAAGGGTCTGAATAGACAATTTCTTCGAAGAAATACAAATGGCCAACAAGCACATGAAAAGACGTTCTACATCATTAGTCATATGAGAGATGCAAATCAAAACCACAAGGAGATACCACTACACACCCACTAACCAAACCAAACCTACTGACACTGAGTCATAAGGACTCTCTATCAGGTTTCTGATGCTGTAAATCTTTACGAGAGCAGGAAGCCTCATCTTTCTCCTGAGGAAGTGCTGGTGACTTTGAACCACCAACCTTCCGGTTTGCATTGCAGTCCAGTGTTTATCCACAGGGGTCCTCCCACTAGGGTGACTATAATAAAAAAGACACTAACAAGTATTAACGAGAATGTGGAGCTATAGGAACCCTCATACACTGTAAATTGGGAATGTGCATAAAATGGTGCAGCCACTTTGTTTTGTTTTTAACTTCATTGTGAATTGAGGGAAGGTTCACAGACAAGAACATCGCCTTTACATTCAACAAAGTATACGCTCTATTTCACCTCAATGAATACAATCCTCTCCCTGCAACAAGTTATCCTACTTCCTCCCTGTGACTTCCCTTTTACATCTGACACTTCACAAGTGAACAAAGCAAAACTATATTTTATGTAGACACACACAAAACAAAAAATATATATTTCATTTAAATGTTCTAAGGAAATATTCTGCAAGCCAGCCTCCTGTCTGTAGGCACACAGTCTATGGGCCTAGAGCCCGCAGCTGTTCTCTTCTCTCCAGGTCCAGCCACTGTGGAAAACAGTCTGGTAATTTCTCAAAAGGTTAATGACTTACCATACAACAAGACAATTGGTTATCGGTAAGCCACGACTACTACTCATGAGAAATAAACACATGCCCACACAATAACTTGTATGTGCATGTTTGCAGCACTATTGTAGGGTGGATAGGTAGGGTTTCACAACGAAATTCTCTTAAGACAGTCCTTGCTACCCTAGAAGAATGAGCAAGAACAGTGGTACTTTTCCTCTGCACAACTTTGCTGGCGTTTTTCTCACCAATTTTATCAACAACTGATGAATGGGTAAACAAAATTATAAAGGTAAGTCAAAAAGTATTACTATAAAATCAGAGCAACCTTTATTAAATAAAAATACCAAAATGTGAAGCTATTGTTTCTCAATACATCCTCCATCTAGGTCTATACACTAACTCTTCTAAGTTTTGGCATCCTTGAGAGACTCAAAATTGTTTTCCTTTAAAATATTCTCTGAATTTCAGGAAGAAAAAGAAGTCTGAAGGGACAAGATCAGGACTGTAAAATGACTGGGGTACAGTTTCTCACAGGACAGTCCTTACTACCCTTAAGAGTGACTAAGTACACTACCATGATGGAAGACATTTTTCTGGCCTTTTTCTCATCAATTTTCTTAAAACTTCTTCCTAATAAGCCCTTAGGATCGTCAAGTGTTTTTTCCAAGAAAATCTATCAAGATTACTCCTTTGGAGTCCAAAAACAACCAATCACCATAACCTTCTAGGCGTATCTCTCTGACATGAATTTAACTGGCCCAGCAGTTTTGAGTAGACCTTTTTTAGGGGAAGGCACCTAACAAGACAGAGAAGTGTATTACTGAGAGAACTTCTGCAGCCATCCGCTGATCGCAGAGACGTGTTTAAACACATTTTGTTTGTAATAAACCCATACATGTATGAACTGGAACCCTACCAGTAATACTTTTTGACTTACTGGAGTAGGGTAGACCCATAAAATGGCATGTCATTCAGCAACAAAAAGAAATGATGTGTGTACTAATATAAGCTACAACAAAGAATAAAAGAAGCAGTCACAAAAGACCATGTATTGTTTGATCCCACTTATATGAAATGACCAGAATAGGAAAATATACAGAGACAGAAAGCGGATTAGTGGTTGCCTAGGGTTGGAGAGATTGAAGGAGGAGTATGTAGAGTTTCTTTTGGGGATGATGAAAACGTTCTAAAATATTGACTTTGGTGATGGTGGCATGCATCCTACATGCATCCTACACCAACTAAAAACCATTGAAATGTTCACTTTAATTGAGTGAATAGTAAGGACTATAAATTGTATATTTCAGCAAAGCCATTGTTTTATTTATTTAAAAATTTACAAGTACACTGCTAAAATACAAAGTCAGCACTCAGAAGGGTGTATAGAATCTTGCTCACTCACTTAAAGGATCTGAACTAGGGCAATGAAAACCCAGAGAGATTCTATTACTTAACATTCTAAGTACTAGGTCAGACTGAAATATTCATGAGGATTTTCTTGTTTTAATACAGAAAAGACATCTCAAGTTTAAAAATGACTTCTTCAAAAGTGTTAAAGGGTTTTCCTAATTCAAGGAGAGGAAGGCATCTAATGGAAGAGGAATGTAAGAGCTTTTATTACATGGTTTCCTACCCAGTGTATGAAAGTGACACCCAAATTTATTATTGCTCCACCCCTAAAAAGAGGTCAAAGTTAAACAGCCCAATTAACAATATCTGTTTCTAAAGCACCAGTTTGTGACAACTGAAAATATTAAAAAATAAATCTTTTGCAGTCATCAGAACTGAATCTTTCTCCTTATCCATTATATAATAACTAAAAACTAATCATTTCTCTTTTGGAGGTTCCATGTAATAGGCTTTGGAGCAACTGTGCTCCTCATGGCTGGAGTGTATCCCAGAAGTGACAGCTGTGTTAAGTCCAAAATTTAAATTTAAAAAAATCCAACATTTCTTTAGAAATATTTATTCATCGTACATCTAATACTAAACTATAAGTAATAGACTTAACTGCACAATCTATAAGCAAAGCAACATGAAAAATTCAATACTGTATGTAGTGTTATTTTAATTGTATGTTTCCATTAAAATTCACCAGGCTTTAGCATAACTTTCACAGGAAATAAAAAACAAATACAAAAAAGCACATACCAGATTTGCTTTCTGGTTTTTTTAAAGGCACGTACCTGGCTTTTATGAGCAATCTTTGTTCAATTCTCAGTCTGCATGACTATCGCCTACCACAAAATATTGTACTTCAGGGCCTAACATACAGCACAATTCTCAATGTGTTCACACACCTCCTTCCCCAATTCATTTATGCAAATACTCAGATCCAAGGCTTCATATCCTAACATTATGACTGAACCGTACCTCCATGCCCCCTGAAATTACTACAGATAATTTTCCTTAAATCACTCTTCTGAAATGTACAGGATCAAGTCCCATTTGTTTAGTTTTATAGGGAATGCATTAATATTAAATACATAGCAATTAGCCACTGCTTATACTTAACCATGCTTCAGTCTATTCCAGCAGGCCCTGGTGTCAGGGGAGAGTTCTGCCAGATAAGGACAATGAGATTCATTATTATATAGAGCGACTAAGAACCCTGCAAGTACTGTTTTAGAATGTAATCATCCCAGGTAGGGAAGGTTGGGCTAAGAGGGTCTAGTATTTGATGATAACGATTTCCAAATGTAAGTATCTCTGCTTTACTCAATACCAGTTTAGAAAGCACTCACTCAGTTCAATTCTTTCGAAATATCTTACGAGGAAAGAGAAGCTTTTCTATCTTGCTATCCTGGAGAGGATGAACAACTTGCAATTTGCTTCTCACTCTGAATCCCACGTTTTCAACATGTAGAGCAAGCACTTCAGACACCACAAAACAAGGGCAGCCTACATGAAGGCCAAATATAGGATACGAGCCTAAACCATGATGCAGTGAAGCCTACGTTTCCTTTCCCAGCGCTAAAAACCCTTTGAACACTCCCAAAAAAGGACGGCAGAGCCAGCGCGCCTGCCTCCAAGAGGAAGCCCCTTTCTTCTCCGCTCACTCCCCGTAGCCTGCCACTTCCCCCAACCCAGGCTCGTCACTAGCAAGCCAGGTGCGGGCGCCGGTGTGGCCCGGCGGGAGAACCCGGTGCCTGCATTTCCACTAGCCGCGTTGACCTCATCCTCAGTCACTGGGCGCTGCGGAGCCCCACCTGCCCCGAATCTCCCAGTTCTCATTCCCTCATCCCCGCCATACACACCCTGCAGCGATCCTGCTCGGGTCTTCCTCTCTCCCTTCCCTAGGCTGGACTCAGCCTCCTCCCAGACGCCCCCGCCCATAGTAGTCCTGCTCCGGCCTGCCCCACCCTTCCAGGGCCCCCAACCCAGACCTTCTGAGCCCACAGCTGATCTTGCACCCAGAGCCCCGGAGACCCCAACCCCAGCGGCCGTTCTCGCCCGGCCCCCCAGCGCCCACCCACTAACTAGCTCCTTGCCCCAGGCCCGCTGCCTCCCGGCCCCGCTCACTAGCCACAAACGCCATCGCTCCAAGCACCTCACCCAAACAGGCGGGTCTCGAACCTCTAAAATCATCCTCATCCCATTCCCAACTAAGACCCCTGACCCTCACTCAACCAAAAGGTCCCGAAACCCTAAAAACCTCCTCTGGGCAGCCTTCTTTCCACACGACCCCAGCCCACTCTTCCCAGACCATGCAGATCCATCCACAGCCCGCCCCTCCCCCGGCCCTGACCCCTGCACATCCGCCGGCTTGGGCCCGGATCCAAGTATCTGCGCCCCACGAGCCGACCCCTGCCCGCTTCGCTCTTCAGGGCCTGCCCTACGCCCAGCCGACTCCTGTCAGCCGGAGCCGGCACATGCAGAGAGGACGGGTCCCCCCGCTCGGCGCGCCCCCGAACGGCCCCACCAAGCGCGCGCCGCTCACCGGGGCCGAGATGCCTGAGGCGCCGCCGCCGCCGCCGAAGTCCCAGCTGCTACACCCGGTGAAGCCTCTAACCGCTGCCGCCTCCGCCTGGCACTGGGAGCAGCGCGGGGGAGGGGCGAGGGCGGCCGCCGCCGCCGCCACCGCCGCTGCGGCGCTCAGACCCCGCCCCGCGCCGCACCGCGTCCAACCAGAGTCTCTAAACTGGGGCGGGATCCGCCCACTTCCGGGAGGGGAAGCCCGCTTCCCACCCTACGCTATATTCCCGCTAGCGCCACCTCTGGTCGCGCCGAGGGATGTCGATGGGGTGCGGAGGAAGGCGGTGTTCAACCGCAAGCACCGCCCACTAGTCCTATAAGAGGCAGTAGGACCACGCCCACAGACCCAGACGCAGGCGTTTTACAGCTAGGTCCACTAGTCCGTAATGCTCTGAAGGGTCAGGATCTGCAAAGATTTCCGCACTGACCCTTAAAACCCCACATCAGCTCCTCTGAACCTGCCTACTGCCCACCAAAACCTTTAAGATAACTTCCTGGTTCCCAACCCGACTCTCCGCCTTTGGTTATAGAATTTGTTTGTGGGCGCCACAAAACACCCCTCCTCCACCCCAACTTCCAGAAGCCCCTTCCAGAAGTCGCAATCCTCTTGGTGCCATCTCAGAGCTGCGCTCACTGCTCCGCTACAGAATTGAAACATCAAGCCCCGCCCCGAGTTCCCGGGCCCCGCCTCTAGCTTCCGAAGCCTCACCCCCATTCCCTTCACACTCTCCCACCAAAGCTCCTGCTACTACTATACTCACTCTCTTGTTATTGTTCTTAAATACCGTCGAATCGGTTCCGACTCTTAGCGACCCTATATAGGGTTTCCGAGGAGCAGCTGGTGTGTTTGAACCACCGACCTTGCGGTCCAAACCATGCCGTCAAGTGCTTATCCTACAGCGCTATACCTGCACTCCTTGTGCCTGGTCAAACACACCTAACACCGCACAGTTACACAAGCAGATTCTTTTATTGATCCCATTTCGTAAGTGAGAAAACAGATCACAGGCTTTCCTTCTTAGACCTGAAAGTTGGTGGGTTGGGCTGAGCGCTTAACCACTGCTTCACGGAGAACTCCTATGCTAATGTTTAGCTTCAGGAAGTTCCTATGTCAATAGCAAGAGTCCCTTGCAGATTTAAAGTTCACCGGAACCAAACCAGCTACTGCTTTCACAGCATATGACTTAGTCTCTCTAAGCTTCAGTTTCCTTGGCTTGCGAGAGCCAGCCAGAAATGGGTAATACACATTACTACTCTTACTGACAGAGTCCTAGTGTGGCGCTGTGGGTTAATGCGCCAGACTGCAAAACCATTTGAACTACAAGGTCGACGGTTCAAGCTCACCAGCTGCTGCTCAGAAACCCTATACAACAACTTAACAACAATTGCTGCTGTTGTAACTCGACAATACAAACTGTAGCTTTCAGCCCGCCTTTAAATTGTTGTTGAGTGCCCACATGTTGGTTCCGACTCATAGCGACCCTGTAAAGGGATTCCAAGGAGCATCTGGTGGGTTTGAACTGCAAACCTTGAGGTTAGAAGTCCAGAGTTAATTCTACAGTGTCACAGAAAGCATTTATTCTTAGTTGTTGTTAGATACCATCAAGTTGATTCCAACCCATGCATAACAAACAACACACTGTCCAATCCTATACCATCCTTACATTGTTGCTAGCACTGTGTCAATCCATCTCATTGAGGGTCTTCCTCTTTTTTGGTGACCATACACTTCACCAGGACTCCTGGTGTGGAGCTGTAGGATCAGCACTAGACTGCAAACAAGGTTTGCTGTTCAAACCCATCAACTGCAACTTGGAAACCCTATACAGGATCACGATGAGTCAGAACTGACTCAACGACACATAACAACAACACTTTACCAAGTATAATGTCCTTCTCCAAGGAATGGTCCCCGGAGACCAATTATTAGAGATTAATTATTGCTAGTATTCATTCATCACTTATATAAAGAGTAAAGATGTCATTTGGAGAACTCAGGTGTACCTGACAAAGCCATGACATTTTTAATCGCCTCCTATATACATGCCAAAGCTGGACAATGAATAAAGAAGACCAAAGAAGAATATTGAATATACACCATGGACTGCCAGAAAAACAAACAAATCTGTCTTGGAAGAAGTGCAGCTAGAATGCTCCTTAGAAGTGAGGATGCAGAGACTTTGTCTCACATACTTTGAACATGTTGAATCAGGAAGAACCAATCCCTGGAGAAAGACATCATGTATGGTAAAGAGTGAGGAAGTCTCTCAAGGAAATGGATTGACACCGTGGCTATAAAAATGGGCTCAAATGTTGTGAGAGAACAATTAGGAAGCCTCTCACTTCCCTATCTCCAAACCTTCTACAGAGCCACAGTGATCAAAACAGCCTGGTACTGGTACAGCAAAAGACACACAGACCAACAGAACAGAATTGAGAACCCAGAAATAAATCCATCCACCTATGCTCAGTTGATCTTTGACAAAGGACCACATGTTAAACAGGGAAGAAATAGTCTCCAACAAATGGTGCTGACAAAACTGGAAATCCATTTGCAGAATACTAAAACAAGACCCATGTCTCACACCATATGCAAAAACAAAATCAACAGCGAGTTAAAGACCTAGATGTAATATCTAGAATGATAAAGATCATCAATGAATAAATGGGGACTAACTTAGAGACTGAGCTACATGGTATAAATACTCCATCAAATATAACTGAAAATATACAAAAAGCAGAAGACAAAATAGATGACTGGAACTTCCTAAAATTTAGACACTTAGGTACATCAAAAGACTTCACCAAAAGAGTAAACAGAGAACACACAGACTGAGAAAAATGTTTGGTAATGACATATCAGACCAGGTACTACTCTCTAAAATTTATAGACCAGTTCAATACTTCAACAAGAAGAAGACAAATAATCCAATGTAAAAATGGGCAGAAGACATGAACAGCCACTTCAACAAACAAGATGTCCAGGCGGTCAACAAGTATATGAAAAAATGTTCATAATCATTAGTCATTTGAGAGATGTAAATCAAAACAATGAGATACACCTTACCCCAGCATGAATAGTAAAGTTAAAAAAGGGGGTTAGAAAACAGCCAGTGCTAGAAGGGGTGTGGAAAGTATAGGACATCCCTACATTGCTGGTGGACTGTAAAATGTTGCAACTGCTATGGAAACCAGTATGGTACTTTCTCAGAAGGTTAGAAATAGAAATACGGTATGACCCAGCAATTTCTCTGTTTGGTATATGTCCTTAAGAAATGAGAGCCATGACGCAAATAGATACATGCATGCCCATATTCACTGCAACATTGTTCACAATAGCAAAAAGATGAGACAGTCTAGATGCCCATCAGCAGTGGAATGGTTGAAACATTGTGGGTGAAAATACACATAATGGAATATTATACAACATTGACGAACAACAATGACTCTGCAAAGTCTTGTATAGCATAAAGGAACCTAGAAGACATTATTTTATGTGAAATTAGTCAGTCACAAAGGGAAAGATACTGTATGAGACCACCACTCTAAAAAGTCAAGAAAAAGTTTTCCTGCTAAAAGAAATTTTCTATGATGGTTACCAGGGGTGGGAAGGAAGGAAGGATTATTCACTGGGATGGGAAAGATACTTAAAAGGAAAAGGAAGAAAAGAACTTGTTTTCTTTCTGTCTTTTGTCTTTTGTTTTTTATGTACTTAAAAGGAAACAATGTATATTTATCTTCTCATTAGGATAAACCATTGGGAACTTCCCTGGGAAAGAAGGGATTGAAAAAAAGAAAAGAGAGAGAAAAAAGATTTGGAAATGGATAACAGTAATGGCTGTGCAACACAGGGAGTGTCATGGGTGTGACTGGACTACATACGTAAAAATGGTTGAAATGGCCAATGTATTGTTAAAAACAAAAAACAAACTGTATCGAACATGACACAGGCCTAGGCAGTGTTTCGTTGACACTGAGTTCTTTATATGTATAAACGTCTGAAAACCTCTCAACAACCCTATGGCCCTAGAAGCACTTCTTAATCCTCACTTTTTAGTGAGGAAATTGAGACCTGGAGAGGTTAAGTGACTTGCCCATGGTACACAGTTTGAAGCAGGCAGAACTGACACATGAGCATATCTAATTGCTGGAGTCCTGGTGTGGCGCTGTAGGATAAGCACTGGACTGCTAACCACAAGGTCAGTGGTTCAAACCCATCAACCACTCCTCAGAAACTCTATACAGGGTCACTACGAGTTAGAATCAACTCGACGGCACTTAACAACAACAAGTAACAGTCTTTATGATGACACGATGTAATAGAAAATCCATGGACTTTAGATTCTGATAGAGCTGGAATTAAATCTGGGTTCTGTTAGAGCTGGATTCTTTCTCTTTTTTAACTTTTTTTGTGAATTGAGTGAAGATTTACAGACAAGATCATCAGCTTTACATCCAATAAATTATACACTTTGTTTCATCTCAATGATTACAATCCCCTCCCTACAACAAAATAGTTATCCTTCTTTTTCCCTATGCTCCCCACTTATACCTTATAGTTCATAAATGAACAAAACAAAAATATTTGATGTACACATAACAAACAAAAAATATCTTCATTTAAATGTCCAAAGGGCACATTCTGCAAGTCTGCAGACACCCAGCCTTACTCAGTCCATGGGCCTAGAGCCTGCCACCGTTAGAGCCACATTTTAATTCAGGTTCTGCCACTTACCTAAATCACATCCCTCTGTAGACCCTACTTTCCTCATCTATAAAGTGGGGGTCTTCCCAATGTTTCCTTCACGGGTGATTTTGAAGATTCAGTGAGTTAAGACATGGAAAGTGCCCAGCACATATCAGAAAGAAAAAAACAAACAAACACAAAACTAAGCAGTTGCCCTTGATACAATTGCAATTCATGGTGTCCCCATGTGTGTCAGAATAGAAGTGTGCTCCACAGGGTTCTCAGTGGCTGATTTTTCAGAACTAGATCACCAGGCTTTTCTTCCTAGCTGTCCCTGGAAGCCTCCAAACTTTGGTTAGCAGCTAAGCTTGTGACCATATGCACTTCCCAGAGACTCCTATGTCCAGCACACAGTAGGTGTGGATTCCCTTCTCCCCAGCAGAAATGAAGAAATGAGAAGAACAATTTCCTATAACACTAATTAATTCCCCTCAAATGGTACCACCATATAAGTCATTGAATATGCTGAGAAAGAAAGATGGTAAGACCTTTGCCTTCCAGCTGTGTGTTTCAGTTCCTGGTTTAGTCTCTGGATTGGGGCAGTGATTCTGGCAGACTGCACTCAAAGCCAGAGACAATATCACCACACCTAAACGTCCCTGCCCCCCCAGAGTAAGGTCAGCTGAGAGTTGCTGCTCCTAGAACCAACAGGGAAATTGAATAACGCTTTTGTTGTTGTTGTGAAGTGCCATCGAGTCGGTTCTGACCCATAGTGACCCTGTATAGGGTTTCCGAGGAGCAGCTGGTGAGCTTGAACCACAGACCTTGTAGTTCAAATGCTTTGCAGTCTGGCGTATTAACCCACAGCGCCACACCAGGACTCAGAATAACCTTTCTTTTAATCTTTTTTTTTTTTTTTTGGCTGAAGAATTTAATCAACTTTTAGAAAAGACCAACACATCATTTTTTGACATAATACTACTCGCTTTTTAACACAATTTGTCCATCTGTCAACAAGCTTTCATCTTCCCTTATTTAAAATAATTTTAAGCTGAGCTACAAGCCATGAATGCGCTGCTGTCTTCCCTTCTTCATCAGAGGTAAATCTTGATTAACGGAGGACTGCTTTCAGGGGACCTAATAGGTGAAAGTCCAACGGAGCAAGATCAGGACTATAGGGAGGATGCTTTACTATCTCAAAATGAAGTTTTTGAAGAATGCCAACAGTGTGGGCAGAGGTGTGTGGATGTGAATTGTTATGCAAGATCACAATGCCCTTGGAAAGGGGTCCCCTGTGTTAATCTGAAGTTTAGGCTTCAGCTCTTCAGTGAGCATCTCACTGTAATGAGAACAATTGTTTGATTGTTGAACCTTTTTCCTGATAGTGTTCCAATACTGGCCCTTGAGAATCCCAGAAAACTATAAGCATCAATTTTCTAGTTGATGGTTGACTTTTGAATTTTTCTTGGTCAACAGTTAAGGATGTTTCCATTCCATACTCTACCATTTGCTCTCAGCGTCGTAGTGATGATTTCATGTCTCATCTCTCATAACTTTTTTTTAAAACAAAGTTTTACCTTCCTTGGAGTTTCAGTCCAAATTTTGTTTGCAGATGTCCAAACGCTTCTATTTATGCTCTTCTGTGAGCTGTTTCAGTATCCATCTCACATAAACTGTTTGAAACCAAGGTCTGTTGCGGGTTGTTTCATAGGCAACTGATTTGTAAATCATTTGCCACATAATTCAGGGTCACACGTCTATTTGACAGAATCATTTCATGTGCATGCTCAATATTGTCAACAGCTGTGGATGTGGATGGCCTTTAATTTTTTTTTTTTTTTTAAGGTTTTTATTGTGGATTGAGTGAAAGTTTACAGGGCATATCATCAGTTTTACATTCAACAAATCATACACCTTGTTTCATTACA
>NW_006408660.1:1229064-1236774 GCF_000296735.1 Chrysochloris asiatica
TGCCTCCAGGTAGATGTGATCAGGAAATGGGCTTCCCTTTTCACTCTTCTTCTTGAGAAATTTCAAGATGCCACTGTTGGTCGTTTTGACTTAACTTAGGATTTAATTTTCGGCCTATTTCCCTTTTTGTCTGCTTGTCCAGCTCTACAATCCTCGTTCAGGTCTTTTTTGTAGTTATAAACAGTTCAGGGCCGGCTGTGGCAGTTTGGTTTAAAGTGGAAACTGTCTCTTTAAATTTCGAGGAGAGCTGTGCACATGTGTAGTAGGACCCTCCGAGGGTGGGGCTCGGGTGCCACCAGCTCAGGCACCCCTATAGTCACCAGAATGGAGGTGCTCAGACAGCAAGGGACCAATGAACAGATCCCAAAAGAAAAGAATGTTCACACCTTTATCTCCACAGTTCTGTCAGGCGTCTGTGGCTGCTGTGATCGTTGTTCCCCCATTTGGTCTCACCTAAGATGGCGGCTCCCAGAGCAGCTGAGCGTCTTTGGTTAGAAAGCAATGGATTTCTTGCTTCTGCTACAAATTCCCCTAGCTGTAAGTCTTCCAACCTTCTAAATATTCCTTTATATGTGGTTCAGAGTTCTGGGACCATCCCCTGAGCCTGCTTGGTCAGGTATTTTGTGTTGTTGCTCCTTACTGCACTTCCACCCAATCTGCCATCTTGTTTGTTCTCCGTCAGAATAACCTTTTACTCAAAGAAAACTCCAGCATCTCACTGTTCTAGAATCCACTTCAGCCCTTTCGTGGGTGCCAAGAAAACCTTGGCTTTATGCAAACTGGTTCAGAATGATGGGATTCTGAGCCAAGTAAAATGCTGAATCTGAACGTCTTTTCCAACTCTTAGGGGTTCCTCGTGGCTTAAACAACTAAGCACTTGACTACTAACTAAAATTATGGCAGTTTGAACCCACCTAGTGGCACCAGAGAAGAATGACCTGATAGAGATTGCTGTTGTTATGTGCCATGGAGTCAGTTCCGACTCATAGCAACCCTGAAGAGGGTTTCCGAGGCTGTACATATTTATAGAAGCAGAAAGCATCATCTTTCTCCTGCGGGACAGCTGGTAGTTTCAAACTTTTAACCGTGAGATGAGCAGCCCGATTCGTAACCACTATACTGCCAGAGCTCATTAATGATAAAGTTTACACCCAAGAACAATATTAAAGAGCAGTTGTACTGTCACACAGAATCCTGGTGACAGGCACTGTAGGAGAAATATTGGACTGCTAAACGTCAAGGAGCTCTGGTAGCGTAGTGGTTACAAATCGGGCTGCGAACCGCAAGGTCAGCAGTTCGAAACTACCAGCTGTTCTGCAGGAGAAAGATGAGGCTTTCTGCTCCTGTAAAGATTTACAGCCTTGGAAACCCTGTACAGGGTCTCTATGAGTCGGAACCGACTCCACGACACACAACAACAACAAACACAAGGTCAGCAAATCCATGAACTGCTCCTCACAAACCCTATACAAGGTCACTATGAGTTGGAAGCAACTTGACAACACTTAACAACAACTCTGTCACACATGGTGTCACCATCAAGCAGAATCTACTGTAGGGCAACAAGTTTGGTTTTCCTGATCTCAAAAACTTCTGGATGGTGCAAACAGTTAAGCACTTGGCTGTTACCCTAAAGGCTGAAGGTTCAAGTCTACCCAGAGGCACTTCATTAAAAAAGGCCTATTGATCTACTTTTGAAAAATGCACCATTGAAAACCCTGTGGAGCACAGGTCTGCTCTGCCACACATGGGGTTGCCATGATTCAGAGTCTATTCAATGACAACTCATTGCGTCCTGCTTTAAAAAACTGGTGATGTCTGCGGTGGTACAAGACAGATTCTAAATGAAGAGGAGTTTAATGAGCTAGAAAAACAAAACTGATTCCAAGTTCCATCTGCTATAGGTGACAGCACATGCAGGGAAGAAGAAAAAATGATGGTGATTACATCCATAGACTCCTCAACAAATCATTACTCTGCTTTCTCCCTCGACCAAATAGGGACATTAGTTTTGGGTTGCCAAGGAAACCTAGAAGCTAAGTGAATTAGCTTTGTGGACGCCTTAACAAATAATAAAAATATTAAAGAATTGATAGACTGAAACCCCTTACAATAACCTGAGTCAGAAGGACCCCTAATTAAGCAATAAAAGAAGAACAAAACTCACAGAATATTAACATTCACCCTACTTTAATAAATATTCTCACGGCATTGAGATTCTTCTTCCTAGAAAATAAGATGTGAAAGTGCTGACTGAGTTGTTCTGCCTGAATGATTTATAAACTCATTGCCCAAGAGTTGACTCTGACTCACAGCAACGCCACGTGTGAGAGAGTAGAACTGTGCTCCATAGCATATTCTTGGCTGTAAACCTTACAGATGCAGATTGTCTGGGCTGTCTTCTGTGACACTGATGCATAAGTTCAACCCACCAACCTTTGTTGTTGCTGAGTGCCATCGAGTCGGTTCTGACTCATAGCGACCCTTATATAGGGTCACCAAGGAGCAGTTGGTGGGTTTGAACGGCCAACCTTTTGGTTCCAAATCCAGTGCTAATCCTCCAGTGTCACACCTTTGTTGTTGTTGTTGTTAAGTGCCGTCGAGTCGGTTCCGACCCATAGCGACCCTGTACAGGGTTTCCGAGGGTGTAAATCTTTACGGGAGTAGAAAGCCTCTACAAATACAAACCAGGGACATTTTTTTAGTCGATACTAGCTTATGAACTCTTGTTGTTAGGTACTACTGAGTCCATCCCAACTCATAGTGACCGCATGAACAACAGAACAGAAGACTACTCAGTCCTGTGCCATCCTCACAAATGTTATGGCACAGTTTATGCCCATTGTTGCCATTGTGTGAATCCATCTCTTTAAGGGTCTTCCTTTCAATGACCTTCCTAATCTTCCACTTTACCAAGCATGATGTCCTTCTCCAGGGACTGGTCCCTTCTGAGAGCATGTCCAAAGAACAAGAGACGAAGTCTCACCATCTTTGCTTCCAAAGAGCAAGTTAGGCATACTTCTTCCCAAACAGACTTGTTCAACTTTATGGCAATCCATACTATATTCAGTATTCTTAACCAACACAATAATTCAAATGTACTCATTCTTCTACAGTCTTCCCTCTTCATTGTCCAGCTTTTGCATGCATGTGAGGTCATTGAAAATACCACACTTGGTCAAGGCAAAAAATAAAAAGGGAAAACCCCTTTCTAAGATTGAAACTCAAAGGGAACCCTTGGGCAGTCTAGCATGCTCACTGGTGAGTAGAAATGGAGGAAATGAAGCAATGAAGACATGGGCTGAGTTTGGCCATGTTCCATTGACACCTGTTGCCCTCAAGATAAGAGATAGTAGAAGTAGGCGTGGCCAGTCTGAAGTTTAGGGAGCTGTGTGAACTCTTGAGCCTATGGGCTCTGACCTAGCCATTGGGGGCTAGAGCTGACAGTGAAGCATCTGAAGTCTGGGGAAGTGTGTGTGAATTCCCAAACTTGCAGCTAGTACCCATTTGATCTAGCTTGTGATGACTAGCTGACCAGAACTCGATAAGATAAAGACAAAGATTCTTACTACTGTGAGTAAGTGTAAATTGCTACAATTTGATGAGCTAGACATTTGCTTATGGATGCAGACGTTCAAAATTCCAACAAGAATGGAAGAATTCTTCATATCAAGAATCCAATTTGTTTTCTCAGTGCACTGGTTTGATAGGGATCGGCAATTTAGACATTGGCTATCAAAAATGGGGGACTATAAGAAGCTCTGGTAGCATAGTGGTTATGAATACAGCTGCTAATCTCATGGTCAGCAGTTCGAAACTACCAGCTGTTCCATGGGAGAAAGATGAGGCTTTCTGCTCCCATAAAGATTTACAGCCTCAACCCTGTACAGGGTCACTATGAGTCAGAACCAACTTCATGGCACATAACCACCACCACCATAAAGACATGAAGTACTGGTTTACAAGCTTTCAAGAGTGTGCTTAGTTTCAGAATGAGGGGGTAAGATAGAATCCCCACTGAAAAGTTTTCCTCTTTTCCAGATGGGTCTGGTGAAAGGGGATAGGGAATGATGGAGATAGGGTTTTATGATTCGATTGTGAGTAATTGTTAGCAGGATTAAGTGCGACTATCACAACTGTAATTGTAGAAGATATGCAATAAAAATGGGGGACAGTAGTTAATCTTTCATTTCAGGAACAGAGGATCCCAGGACCATCAAGAAGGAAGAGCATGAGTGGAGTATGAGATCCTATCTAGAAAAATGTCTACAGCAGAGACAGTGGCAGAAGCAATGGCATGGAGAGATGAGAACTCTAAGTCCATGGATGGAGTAAGACTTTTGATTGTGTGGATCATGACAAGCTATGGGAAACGTTGTGAAGTATAAGTATTCCAGAACACTTAATTGCACTCATGAAGAACATGAACATGGGCCAAGAGGCAATTGTTCACACAGAACAAGGGAACACCAAACGGTTTAAAATTAGGAAAGATGTGCACCAGGGTTGTATTCTTTGATCATACTTATTCAACCTGTATGCTGAGCAAATAATCTGAGAAACTGGATTATATGAAGAAAACATGGCCTCAGGATTGGAGGAAGACTCATTAACAACCTGTGATATGCAGATGATACAACCTCACTTGCTGAAAGTGAAGAGAACTTACAGTACTTGCTGATGAAGATCAAGACCACAGCCTTTGTTATGGCTTGCGCCTTAACATAAGGAAAACAAAACTCCTCACAACTGGACCAATAAACAACATCCATATCAATGGAGAAAAGATTGAAGTTGTCATTTTGCTCGTATCAAACTGCATTAATTATGATTAAGTTCTACTTTGGCCTCAAATCTGTGATAGTTCAAGTAGAACTGTTTATGATATGAACACTGTGATTGCAAAATCTGAGTGCTAGCTGTTGGTTTCACTACCTGAATGGCAAGGGGAAAAGAAAAAAAAAAGCAACTGGCAGAATTGGGCTTGGTTCAAGTGGTCACAGTCTGGCGTCTGCCATGGAGGTTACCTCATTTGGAGAAAGAGATCAACTAGGCAGCTGATGGGATCGAGGGCCAGGGATAGTTGATTGGCGGCTGGTTTTCCAGGTGGAAGAGAAGGAAGGGGTTGTTGGAGGGTTTGGTGCTACAGTTGGAAGATTTGTAATTGCTAACACATCCCGGTTCCCACATCACCATTTGTCAGCATTTTCAGTTATTGTGAGTAATTGTATTTTAAGCAGTAAGATTTAGCTGGTCAGATTTTCTGGGCCTGTCTGTGCTGTGATTGTTCTGAAGGCAGAATGGCTTTAACCACTGTGAGAAGCCCCAAGGAAAAAAACCCACAACTCTCCCTACCCCACCCCACCCCCAAAATCTGATGCCTCAGCTTCTCATGAAAAGGGACTTCTTGTTCATAATCAGAAGGAACCCTAGTAGCGTAGTGGGTTGTGCATTGAGCTGCTAGCAAATTCAGCCGTTCGAATCCACCGACTCAATGGTACACAGCAGGAGCAACAAAATTAGAAGAAAGGCAGGCTTAGACTCATGGTTCTCAACCAAGGGCAACTGTGTCCCCAGACACCCCCTTCCCACAGGGCATGTTTGGCAGTGTCTGGAGACATTGCTGGTTGTCACAACTTGAGGGAAGGGGTGCTACTGTCCTGGCATCTAGTGGGTAGAATCCAGGGATGCTGCTAAACACCCTTCAAAGTACAGGGCATTTCAAATGATAGATGGTACCAACAGTTCAGCACTTGACTACTAACTGAAAGGTTGGTAGTTCAAACCCACACAGAAGCACTTTGGAAGACAGGTCTGGTGATCTGCTTTGGAAAAATCACAGTTTCAAAAACCCTGTGGATCACTTCTACTCTGCACACATGGGGTCCCCATGAATGGGAATTAGCTCAATAACAGTAACAGCAGCAAAGAACTGCCTCCTAGACCAAAGAACTAGCTGGCCCCCAAAGCCCATAGTGTTGAGGTTGAAAACCCTGACTCAGACATACCCAGTCTTATTAAAGCTTACTGACTCAGTGCTTTACAGGCTACATCTCATTGAATCCCCAGACCAATCCTAGGAGGAAGAGTCTCTTATTGTGCTCATTTTACAGAAGAAACGAGGCTTTCAGAGTGGGAAGAACTTGAGATTATATAGCTAGTTGAAGAAGCAAGAATCACATTGGGTTTCAGACTTGAGAGCCTGCATTCTGCTCCCAAAAGGTTGTGCTATTTCTGTTTACTTTATATTAAAAGAACTTTCAGATATAAACAAAAGCAGAGAAGCCAAAGAAATGAACCTCCATGATCTACGCAGTTTCATAGCCTCCTCGTGGGTTTTCAGGTCGTTGTGTTCACCTGCAGATTTGACAATCTTTGAATACCCCAAGGTGAGCCTCCCCAGGCCTGTATCCTTTGGGACATAGCAATATCTTCTTCAGGTGGTTTGGAATCTGTTTCCTTTTCTTTTACAGGTTTTGATCACAATTTCCATCAGTTTTGCCTTTCCCGGAAAGGTTCAGTATAAGATCCTCCGTTTTCTTCCCAAAGGAAATGTCAACACCTTTTCCAAGAGTTGAGAAATTGCTTTTCCTGAGGGCAAACTGAGAAGGGATATTGAAAACTCTGAAACACACACTCCTACCACTGAGTTTCTTAGCAGCAGGAAGGATCTACTTGCAATATGGGAGCCTGAACAATGTTCTCTCCTCGACTGTATGCGTATGTAATCTCTTGCTGGAACACATGGCAATCTATTGTATCGGCAGTCATGTTTTCTAGTTTCCTTGTGTTAGGTTCCACGGGGCTCAACTCTGAAATACAGACAAAAAGCAAAACAGGCTTCTTTCAAATGAGTTCAGACCTTTAGGTTGGGATGGGCAAAACCAGGCTTGCAACCCAGATAGTTGTTATTGTTATTGTTAGCTGTCAGTGAGTGGATTCCAACTTATGGAGACCCCATGTGTGCAGGTCATTCTTCCAAGGCATTTATGGGTGGGTTTAAACTGACAATCTTTGTCTAGTAATGGAAGGTCTAACCTTTTGCACCACTCAGGGACTCAATTACACGTGCTGGGAGGGCAGCAGAAGGTGGCAGTTATGAATCTCGGCTTTGGAATCAGACAGTCCTGGGTTTTAATTCCAGCTTTTCCACTAATTAGCTGTGTGACCCTGAGTAAGTTATTGAACCTCTTGAAACCATAGTTTCTTTACCTACAAAGTATAGATTGTTCATTCAATACATTTTCAGCTCTTACTGTATGCCAATAGATGTTTGCTCCCCAGAAAATAAAACAGATGGTTGGTACCTTCTAAAACTTAAGGTTACACCAGTTCTTTCCAGACAAGAAATCACTTTAGTTCAGGGATAGCTGATCATGGATATGAAGTAGCCTTTGATGGAAGCTTCCAATCAGTTATTGCCAAAGAGGGATGAGAATATCTGGTAAAGTCTTAAAGACCCTTAATTTTTGGCCACGGGTAAGCAGACACTAGACAGAAATGGCTGGAAATTGAAATGGTGAACCTGAGTAACACATATCTGTTGTTGCTAGGTGTCATCGAGCCAATACCGTCTCATAGTGACCCTATGCACAATAGAACGAAACACTGCCCAGTCCTGCACCAACCTCACAATCATTCATTTCACTTCAGTCCTTTGCTGCTGCCACTGTGCCTGTCCATCTCATTGGGGATCTTCGTCTTTTCCTC
>NW_006408660.1:1236874-1238330 GCF_000296735.1 Chrysochloris asiatica
TCCTCTAGTCGAGTTCTGATTATCGAGTCATCGAGGCTAGGTCAAAAGGGTACTGTATGCAAGTTTGGGTGTTCTTATGCATCTCCCCTCACTTCTTATTAGCTGAATGGTTCACTCTCAGCTCTAGCCCTCTGTGGCTAAGTCCTTGTCCATGGGCTCAAGTATCCTCAGGTCTCACCACACTTTGGACCAACCAACCAGTCCTTCCTTTTCTCTCTCTCTTTCATCTCCAGGTCAACGGGATTCAAAGGACTGGGGTTGAACTCAGCCCATTTCTTCATTGATGTCTTTCTGCCTCTTCCACTCACCAGTAGACCAATGTGGTCGCCAGCAAGCTTACATGCTTGTGTGTGTATTCCCTTTGAGTTTCAGTCTTGAGGGGAGTTTGTCCTGAAGGCACTTGATTGCTAGCCTTGATGTCTTCCTGGCGAACAGCTTGCTCATTCTTGTAGTAGCCAGTCATGCTGACATTTTTGTTTTGGGTTTTTCCTGATGATCTTTCTTTCAAGATGTATCTCCTGTCACTGTAGCTGTTCCAGTCTGCTTGTCCTTTCTAATGGGAATGTCCCACCTCATAAGGTTCTGGATGGGACTCAGGCCACCTAAGGTCCTATACTCTGTAAAGGCTTTGCACGAGGCCTATTTCACTGGGCAAGTTGTAGAACCCCTTTTAGGTATTTCAATCAGTTATAGGCTGAAGGTGGGCTTAAAAGTTTTTCTCTAATCATGTTTTCCAACATTCCTTTCTATCCCACTCAAGTGTCTATTTTACAATAGTAGGCAAGGGAAACTAATAGTCATAAGGCAGTCAAGGATTTTAGTATGATTTCCCCTCTTCAAGCTATACCTAGATCCCTGTATCCCAGATCCCTGTTGTTCCAAGGTTAAGTATGCATCAGTATTTACCTCTTTCCCACTAGGACATGCAAACCTGTCTCAGTGTTCCCCTATCTATTTTGTTCTTCTGACTCCTCCCCCCTTCTTGTATTGCCCTCCCCAACACCCAAACTAGACCCCCCCACCCCAACCCCATTGTGGTTACCTTATGTTCCATTAGTTCTAACCTCCATTTAAGACAGTCTATTTTATCCAGTAATCTACCTGACATTCCCACCTCCTGGATCTCTGTTCCTCTGTGTTTACCTTCTTTCACATTGTAATTGTTTTGATTATAGACTGACCTCTCAGATCCTCTGTTCTTATCATTTTATTCTGTTCTTGACTCTTGCATTTGTTGATTGAGTTCAGGGTGATGCTGCCACTTACGTCATTCTGTAGTTGTTGTCTGTTCTTGTTGGTTCTCAGTCCACAGAACATTCTTCAGGATGTTTTTCATAGCAGGGTTGGCATTGGCAAAATCCCTTAGCTTCTGTTTATCCTGGAATGTCTTGAAGACACCATCATATTTGATTGACAGCTTTGCTGGGTAGAGGATTCTTGGGTGGCAGTTTTTTTC
>NW_006408660.1:1238430-1239659 GCF_000296735.1 Chrysochloris asiatica
TGTAACACCATAACTCAAATGTATCAATTCTTCTACAGTCTTCCTTATTTACTGTGCAGCTTTCGCATGCATATGAGATTATTGAAAATACCATGGCTTGGGTCAGGCACACCTCAGTCCTTAAATTGACACCTTTGCTCTTCAATACTTTAAAGAGGTCTTGTGCAGCAGATTTGCCTAATGCAACACATCATTAGATTTCTTGACTGCTTCTGCCAAATAAACTTGTCTGTTGTTATGTTGTTAAGTGCCGTGGAGTCAATTCTGACCCATAGCGACCCTGTATAGGGTTTCCGAGGAGCAGCTGATGAGCTTGAACCACCAACCTTGCAGTTCAAACGGCTTTGCAATCTAGCGCATTAACCCACAGTGCCGCACCAGTACTCAAAACTTGTCTAGATCGTATTTATTTGGGGATCTGGTACATATTTGATCTGTGGATGACTTACTTGGGTGTGGACTGTGGAAAACTTCAAAAGGTGTGAAGAGTTGGTTTTTGCTGCAGTGGATGGGACTAGCTTTGACCAAATCACTGCTGTTGCTGCTACACACCATTGAATTCAATTCCAGTTCATAGTGAGCTACTGGGGCTCCTTTTGGAGAAATGCAGGCTTTGTAATAAAAGCAGCAGTAATGGACCTTCCTATTGAAAGGAAGCTGGAGTTGAATGAATGCTAATGGACAGAAGATTAAACAACCTCCGAATAATCTGAAAAGATGTCTATTAAAAAAAAAAAAAAAGATTTCACCAAAAGATGAAAAAGAGAACCCACAACCCACAGACTCTGAAAAATTCTTTTGCAATGACTTATCAGCCAAGGGATTAATCTCTAAAATTTATTTTTAAAAAAAACTTCAACACCTTACCGAGAAAAAGACAAATAGTCCACTTAAAAATGGGCAGAGGCCATGAACAGACACTTCATCAAAGAAGACATTTAGGTGACCAACAAGCCCATGAAGAAGTGCTTGCCAGCACTAGCTATTAGAGAGATGCAAGTCAAAACAATAATGAGATACCATCTCATGCCAGCAGTAATAGCAAAATTTAAAACAACAGAAAATAAGTGATGTTGACGAGGGTGTGGACAGACTGGGCACCTCCTACGCTGCTGTGGGACTGTGAAATGGTGCAACCGCTGTGGAAGACAGTGAGGTGCTTTCTCAAAACATTAGACATATAACAACTACAGAATGACGTACATGGCAGCATCAACCTGAACTCAGTC
>NW_006408660.1:1241264-1242955 GCF_000296735.1 Chrysochloris asiatica
AACAACAACAACAACAAAACATTAGACACAGCACCAGAAGAGCTGAATGGTGCCCCGCTACTACAACCAACAACTCCAAAAGGAACCATGTTAGAAGGGCCTGGATAGAGTGGCAGAATGTGTGGAACAAAACTCAAAATTATTTTAAAAAAACTTACTGGTCAGAAAGACACTGGAGAAACCTGAGACCATGGCCCTCAACTACCCTTCAGGTCTGGGAAGGAACTCACCCTCATGGCCCAGCTTTCAGTCAAGTAGTAGTTAGGTATATAGGGGAACACTACTAGTAAGGCATGTGCACTAGGAATGATGGGATGGTCAACCATTCAAATTCAAAAGGGCAACATTTACCTAAGGAGAATGTTGAGAAGGAATGGGAAGGAGGTTGAAATGCAAATAGGAACCACAGGGAGGAAGTGAAATAACTGTTGTTGCAGGGAGGGATTGCAATCACTGAGATGAAACAAGGTATATGATTTGCTGAATGTGAAACTGATGATCTGCCTTCTAAACCTTCACTCAATTCACAAATGTTTCAGTAAAATATGTTCTCAATAAAACTGAGATAGTATATTTTTTAAAAGTTGCCAATACCAATACCGTAAGATTCAGCCATCTCTCTAGTTGGTATATAAGAGTTATGGTCGGATGTATGCACGCCTATGTTTATTACAGCACTATTCACAATGGTAAAAAGATGAAGAAAGCCTAAAGACCCATCAACAGAAGAACGGTTAAAGAAACTTTCATACATAAACACAATGGAATACTAAAAACCATGAATCTGGGAAACACCTCATAACATGGATAAACCTGGAGGACATATGCTGAGTGAAATTAGCCAGTCATAAAAGGACAAATACTGTATAAGATCATTATTGTAAAAGTCTAGAAAAGGTTTTCATGCTAAAAGAAACATTTTATGATGGTTACCAGGGGTGGTAGGGAAAGGAGAATAAGTTAAATACGTGTTAACTTGGATGGCAGAGAAGGCAACATATAGGAAGTGGGAGGTTGGCAGAAAAATGATGAAGAGAGGGGAAGATACAGAGAGGAGAGTAAGACTTAAAGGGAATATAGGTAAATACTGTAATCTACACAATCCTGCAACAACAGTGATCTATGGGCATGAATGGACAGATACATACATGGATAGAACAGGTATAGGAGAAAGAGTAGGCATATACCCACAGATTTGACAGGATATTTGTACATGGGTTTTACCTTTGCTACAAACATATCCATGAATGTGGTAGAGCACACAGGGGACAAAACTATGAAAACTTGTTTTTGTTGTAAGGTGCCATTGAGTCTGTTCTAACTCTAGTGACACTATGGACAACAGAAGGAAACACTGCCTGGTCCTGCCTCGTCCTCACAATTATTGTTATGTTGGAGCCCATTTTTGTTGCCATTGTGTCAATCCATGTCATTGAGGGTCTTCCTGTTTCTCATTGGTCCTCCCCATTACCAAGCATGATGTCCTTCTCCAGGGATAACCCTCCTGATAATACATCCAAAGTACGAGAGGTGAAATCTGGTGGCCATCCTGGTTTCTAAGGAGTATTCTGGCTACACTTCTTTCATCACAGATTTGCTCACTCTTTAGGCAGTTCATGGCACTTTTAATATTCTTCTCCAACACCATAACTCAAATACATTGATTCTTCCATGGTCTTCCTTATTCATTG
>NW_006408660.1:1243530-1246045 GCF_000296735.1 Chrysochloris asiatica
AACTGCTGACCCTGAGGTTAGCAGCCTGATTCGTAACCACTACGCTACCAGAGCTTGAATAAGTATGATAAAAGGATACAGCCCTGGTGCACACCTTTCCTGATTTTATACCATTCAATTAACTCCTTGTTCTGTTCTAAAACTGCTTCTTGGTCTATGTATGGACTCCTCATGAGCACAATGAAGTATTAAGAAATATCTATTCTTTGCAATGTTATCCGTAGTTTCCTATGAGCCACACAGTAAAAGCCTTTGCATAGTCAGTAAGTCAAAAGTAAAAATATTTTTGGTATTCTCTGCTTATAGCCAAATCCATCTGATGTCAATAATGATATCCCTCATTCCATGTGCTCTTCTGAATCTAGGTTGAATTTCTGATAGTTCCCTGATGATGTACTGTTGTAGCCATTTTTAATGATCATAAGCAAAATTTTAATTGCATATGATTTTAATGATACTGTTTGATGTTTTCCACATTCCGTTAGGTCACCTCTCTTTGGAATGGTCACAAATATGTATCTCTTCCAATCAGTTGGCCAGTTAGCTGTCTTCTAAATTTCTTGGCATAGATAAGTGAGTGCCTCCAGTGCTGTGTGAGTTTGTTGAAAGATTTCTATTTGTATTCTGTCAATTCCTGGAGCCTTGTTTTTTGCCAATGCCTTCAATGCAGCTTGGACTTCTTCCTTCATTGACCATTTCTTTTTGGTACAGTGATTCTGTGAATTCCATCCATCTATGTTTGATGCTTTCTGCATCATTCAATACTACTCATAGAATCCTCCAGTACTGTGAGTTGAGGTTTGAAGTTTTGATTTAGTTCTTTCAGCTTGAGAAATGCTGAGTGTATGCTTCCCTTTTGCTTTTCTAACTTCATATGTTTGCTCATTTCAGTGTAATACTTGACTTTGTCTTCTCAAGCTGCCCTTTGAAATTTTCTGTTTAGCTCTTTTACTTTCTCATTTTTCACATTTGCTTTAGCTTCTCTAGGCTCAAGCGCAAGTTTCAGTTTCTTCTGACATCCATTATGGTTTTTTCTTTCTTTCCTGTCTTTTTAAGGATTTTTGCTTTCTTCCTGTATGATGTTCTTGATATCATCCCACAGCTAATCTGGTCTTCAGTCATTAGTGTCTAATGCACCAAATCTGTTCTTAAGATGATCTCCAAATTCAGGTGGGAGATATTCAAGGTCATATTTTGGCTCTTAAGGACTTGTTTTAATTTTTTTCAGCTTCATCCTGAACGTGCATATGAGCAATTGATGGTCTGTTTCATATTCTGCCTCTGGTCTAATTTTAGCTGATGATATTAAACTTTTCCATCAACTCTTTCCACATCTGTAGTCAAATTTGATTTCTGTGTGTTCCATCTGGTGAAGTTCATGTGTACAGTTGCCTTGTATGTAGTTTAAAAAAGGTAGTTGTAATGAACAAGTTTTTGGTCTTGCAAAATTCAATCATGTGATTGCCCAGCACCATTTCGATCACCAAGGCCATATTTTCCAACTATTGGTGCTTTTCTCTTGGTTACCAACCTTCGCATTCCAATCACCAGTAATTATCAATGCCTCCTGATAGCATGTTTGATCAATTTCAGACAGAATAAGCTGGTGGTGGCGGTGGTGGTTATGTGCCATGGAATTGGAATCGACTCATAGCGACCCTGTACAGGGTTTCCGAAGCTGTAAATCTTTACGGGAGCTGAAAGCCTCATCTCTCTCCCATGGAGCCGCTGGTAGTTTCCAGAATATGCTGGTAGAACTCTTCAATTTCATCATCACTGGCTTTAGTGGTTGGTGTGTGAATTTGAATAAATAATAATTTGAATGGTATTAACTGGTCTTCCTTGTAGGGTTATGGATATTATCCTATCATATCCTACTTCAAGGTAGATGGTGAAATGTTCTTTTTGATGAGGAATACAACTTCCTTTTGGATTTGTCATTCCCAGCATAGTAAAACATATGATTGTCTGATTGTACCAATACCAGTCCATTTTAGCTCCCTAATGCCTAGAATATGGATCTTTTTAAATTCTATTCATTTTTTTTATAACTTCCAATTATCCTATATTCATACTTCCTACACACCATGTTCTGATTATTAATGAATATTTGCAGCTATTTCTCCTCATTAAGCAAATAAAGGCCCCCAAATCTTTACTCCATTCACATCATTATGGTCAATTCTACTTTGAGGAGGCAGCTCTTCCCCTGTCATATTTTGAGTGCCTTCCAACCTGAGGGGCTTATCTTTTGGAGCTATATCTGACAATGCTCTGCCGCTTTCATAATGTTTTCATCTTCTGGCAGTATACTTACTGGACAATGTTTCTTCATAAGGTTTCCACTGGCTAAACATTCAGTAGTAGTTCACCTCTTCTTCCTTCTCATCTAAGTCTGGAAACTCCATTGAAACCTGTCCACCAGGTGGCATAGCTTCCAGCTTCCCAGCAGCATGCAAACTACCACAGTACAACAAACTGACAGACAAGTGGTGGATGAAAACTTGTTGTTGTT
>NW_006408660.1:1246360-1252851 GCF_000296735.1 Chrysochloris asiatica
CTACATCCTATTATTGTGAGTAGATTTGTTGTTGTTGTTAAGTGCCATTGAGTCAGTTCCAACCCATAGTGACCTGTATAGGGTTTCCAAGGAGAAACTGGTGAGCTTGAACCACCAACCTTGTGGTTCAAATGACTTTGCAGTCCAATGCATTAGCCCATAGTGCCACACCAGGACTCCTTATGAGTAGCTACTGGGATCTTAAAAGCTCATGATTGGCTATCTAAGGTGCAACTATTGACTTCTTGTTCAGCAGAAAAAAGAGTGATGAAAATTGAAGACACTTGGAATCAATTAGTCCCCTGGACCATGTGAACATCAGTCTCCACGATCCTGAGACCAGAACTAGATGGTGCCTAGCTACCCACTACCAACTGCCCTGAAAGGTACATTAGAAGGTCCTGGATAGAGTGGGATAAAGTATGGAATGAAACTCAGAATCATAAAATAAGGCCAAACTTACTGGTCAGAAAGAGAGTGGCAGAACCTGAGACTGGGGCACCCTTCAAGTCTGGAACTGAATTCAATCTTGTGTTTCAATTTTCAGCCAAGCAGGGGGGAAATACCACTAATAAGGTATGCTCACCATGGAATGGTCAACCACTTAAGGTCATCCAAGGACAAAGTTCAGAAGGGTGTGGAGGAGGTTGTGGGACTAAGGATAACAAGGAGGAAGTGAGATAGGTGATCTTACATGGAGAGGATTGCAATCACTGAAATGAAATGAAATTTATAAGTAATTAAATGTAAAACGAATGGCCTGCTCTGTAAACCTTCACTCAGTTCACAATAAAAAATTTAAAATTAAAAAAAAAAAAAAGTCAGGGGGAAAAAAGGTTTTGCTATATTTTTAGTGCTATTTATTACCTTTTATTTGATTGTTTCAATATTTCTGCCAGGGACATTGTGGTAGATTGCAAAAAGGTTACAAATTATTCTTTTCTAGCTCTTTATACCTAAACAATTTTCCAACCAATTGATTCAGTATTGTTGACTAGATTCAGAATAGAACTGTGCTCCATAGAATTTTCTTTGCTGGAATCTTTAGAGAAACTGTTTGCCAGGTCTTTCTTCTGCAGAGCTACTGGATGGATTCCAACTAGCAATTGAAAATCACTTGCACTATCCAGGGACCTTCACTAGGTAATTAATGTGATTCTCATCATCTTTTTACCAGAGAAAATCTAAAGCCCAGATTCATAGAGAAACCTGTCCAAGGCTTTGCAAGTAGTGTAGCTGGAATTTGAACCTAGTGCTAACAACAGCCTGTACAATAAGCACTGGACTTTGAAACACAAGTTCAGAAATTTGAGCCCACCAGCTGCTCCATGGGAGAAAGATGAGGCTTTCTGATCCCTCAAAGAGTTACAACCTTGGGTCGTTATGAGCCTGAACTGATTCAAAGACACTTAACAACAACAGCAAACAACAGCTATGGTCTTTTTTATTACATTTTACTGCTTTTGTGAATAACCTTCAGCACAGAGATCAGCATGAATCATACCTCTGAATTTTCCCAATGCTCAGCAGTGTCTAGGATGCTAAATAAATATTTACTAAAATATTAATGATTGAGCGCATGAACCCTAGTGATTTCTCTGAGCACTCAAGCAGGTTCCCTGATCTAGGGCTCACATGAGGTATCACATGAGTCAGAAATAGAAGCCAAGACAAGCCTTCTTGCCATGTTGTGCCTCTGGTTGGGGAACTCTGATGAAATATTCCCTTCTGGTCCCAATGTTTTGGCTGACACTCCTTACTGAGGTTTTGAGAATCCAATTTAAAAAAAAGAGAGAGAGGACAAATTAACTTAAAATAAGCTGAGTTTTCTCCGCTGCCAGACCTGGGCTTATTTAGATGGTTTCATAGGGCACAGTGACAAGCTGAGAACAACCTGTTCTTAAAACGCTGGCAGCCATAATTAAAAACCAGCCCTCATGTAGGTACATTATGGAAATGGTCATTGGTCACACACCAAACCCAAAATTCACTGCCATCATGTTGATTAGGACTTGTAGGGACGCAATAGAACCTCCCCTAGAGTTTCCAAGACTATAAATTCTTACATAAGCAGACTGCCACCACATCCTTCTCCCATGGGGTGGCTGTTGGGTTTGAACCACCGACCTTTCAGTTCTCAGTTGAGTGCTTTGACCACTGTACCACCAGGACACCTATGGTCACACATGGGGCTCCCTAAGCACTCCTTGTGTCCCCACCACTGATAGGGATCCTTATTAAGTGGTCATCTCTGATCTTGTCAAGATAAGACCTGACACCTAAGGACATGAAAAAGGAAAACTAATGCTATTCTCCATCAACCTTTTAAGAAGGTTCTGGCCACCATCCAGTATGTTAGTTATCTATGGCTGTAAAATTACCTAGAACATACAGATCTAAAGCAGCAAAGGTATTTATGATCCCTCAAGATTCTTATGGGTCAGGCATTTGGGAGCAGCCTGGCTGGATGGTTCTGGTTCAAGTTCTCTTGTGAGGACACAGACAGATGGCAGCTTGGACTGTAGCCAACTGAGGCTTGACTGTGACTTCCACTTCCACACTGGTCACCCACATGGCTGACAGGTTGG
The DNA here is from genome assembly GCF_000296735.1 of Chrysochloris asiatica. Classification (NCBI taxonomy): domain Eukaryota; kingdom Metazoa; phylum Chordata; class Mammalia; order Afrosoricida; family Chrysochloridae; genus Chrysochloris; species Chrysochloris asiatica. The sequence goes on from NW_006408660.1 coordinate 1,248,949, forward strand.
CGCTGGATGTTGGTGGGTGGCCTCAGTTTCTCTTCAGGGTCACGCAGTGTCCTCTCGTCATGGTGGCTGACATCCTCCAACCGAGACCTTTTATGTCCTAGCCTTAAAAGTCACATGCTGTCACTTCTGCTAGATTCTATAGTCCACTCAGGTCAGCCCTGATTCAATGTGGACCAGGAGGTGTGGATTGTTAGGGACCACTTTGGAGGGAAGTTGCCATTCCTGAGAATCTGGGCTCAGGAAAGGTGGCAAGTGCAATAAAAGCTTTAGGCACAAAGATGTTTGTCACAGCATTATTTATAACAGCAAAGAATAGGAAACAGCCTATAGTATAGTCTCCTTGTATGAGATTGGCAAAGTCAACTCCACCAGAGCCACCTACTAGAATAACAATAATAACTATAATTATATATGTTGTTGTTGTTAAATGACCTCGAGTTGGTTCTGACTCATAGTGACCCTGTATAGGGTTTCTGAGGAGTAGCTGGTGGGTTTAAACTGCTGGCCTTGTGGTTCAAACTGCCATTGCGGTCCAGTGCTTATCCTACAGCACCACACCAGAGCTCCTATACTATACTCATATATATATATTTGTTGTTGTTGTTAGGTGCCATCGAGTCGGTACCGACTCATAGTGACCTTATGTACAGCAGAACGAAACATAATATCTATATTTATATCTATAGTTATATATTGTTGTTGTTAAGTGCCATCAAGTTGGTTCTGACTCATGGTGACCCTGTATAGGGTTTCTCAGGAGTGACTTGTGATCTTGAACCACCTACCTTGTGGTTCTTGGTGAAGTGGAAGATGAACAAAAAAGAAGAAAACCCTCAACCATATGGATTGACACAGTGGCAGCAGCAATGGACTCAAACATAACAACAGTTGTGAGGATGGTACAGGACTGGTCAGTGTTTCCTCCTGTTGGGCATAGAGTTACTAAGAGTTGGAACCAACTCGACAGCACCTAAAAATGTATATATATACATATATAATGTATATATATATGTATATCTATTTGTGTGTGTATGTATATATATATGTGTGTGTGTGTAGATAGATAGATAGATAGATAGATAGATAGATAGATAGATAGATAGATAGATAGATAGAGAACGGTGATGGCTATGTGCCATCGAGTTGGTCCCAAATGTATAGGGTTTCCAAGATTGTAAATCATTGTTGTTGTTGGTAGTGGTGGTAGTGTGCTATGGAGTCAGTTCCGACTCATAGTGACCCTGCGTAGGGTTTCCAAGATTGTAAATCTTTATAGGAGAAGAAAGACTCAACTTTCTCCCATGGAATGAATGGTAGTTTCAAACTGCTTTCCATGAGGTTAGCAGCCCAACTCATAACCACTGCACTACCAGAGCTCCTTACAGGAGCAGAAATCCTCACCTTTCTCCCACAGAGTTACTGGTAGATTCAAAGTTTATACAGATGCCTGGGTGGCACAAATGGTTAAGTGATCTACTACTTCTACAAGATGAAAAGTTGGCAGTTTGAACCCATCCAGAGGCACCTTGGAAGATAGGCCTGGAGATCTGCCTCTAAAAGATGACAGCCTGAAACATTCTGTGGAGCAGAGTTCTCCTCTGTAACACTCAGGGTTACCATGAGTCAGAATCCATTTGATAGGAGTCCTGGTATGGCATTGTAGGATCAGCACTGGGCTGCTAACTGAAAGGGCAGTACTTCAAACCCACCATCCACTCCTTGGAAACTCTACACAGGGTTGTGACGAATTGGAACAGACTCAACAGCAGTGAACAACAGCTACAACAATTTTTATGGAAGCATGTTGCCAGGTCTTTCTTTCATAGATCAGTTGACCGGTTTAAACCACCAACCTTTCGGTTAGCAGCTGAGTACTTAACCACTGCACCACCAGGGTGCATATGTATATACTTATAGAGCAGATTGGAGTCCTGGGGTGGCGCTGTGGGCTAATGCATCAGACTGCAAAAGTTGGTTTGAACTGCAAAGTCGGCAGTTCAAGCTCACCAGCTGCTTCTTGGAAATACTATACAGGGTCGCTATGGGTCGGAATCGACTTGATAGCACTTAACAACAACAACATAGAGCAGATAGCCAGAAGAACAAACAAGTCTGTGTTGGAGGAAGTACAGTCAGAATGTTCCTTAGAAGTCAGGATGGTGACACTTCATCTCTCAGGAGGGCCCAGTCCCTGGGGAAGGACATCATGTTTGGTAAAGTGGAGGGTTAGTGAAACAGAAGATATGGATTGACACAATGGCAGTAGCAATGGGCTCAAGTATAGTAAAAATTGTGAGGATAATGCAGAATGGGGCTGTTTTGTTCTATTGTACATAGTGACCTATGAGTCAGATATGAGTCAGAACTGACTCAATGGCACCTAACAACATGTGTGTGTATATATATATATATATATATATATATAGATATATATAGATATATATAGATATAGATATAGATATAGATATAGATATAGATATAGATATAGATATAGATATAGATATAGATATAGATATAGATATAGATAGATAGATAGATATAGATAGATAGATATATAGATATATAGATATATAGATACATAGATACATAGATATATAGATATATATATAGCACTGTGGGATAATGTGCTTGACCTCAAGGTCAGTTTGAACCGCAAGATAGGTGGTTCAAAATCACCAGCCACTCCTATACAGGGTTAACTATGAGTTGGAACCAACTCAATGACACTTAACAACAACATATACAATTGACATCAAGTTGATTCTGACTCATAACTACCCTGTATAGTGTTTCTGAGCTTGTAAACCTTTACAGGAGCAGAAAGCCTCATCTTTCTTTCATAGAGCAACTGGTGGGTTTGAACTGCTGACCCTGCATTTAGCAGTCTAGTGTTTGTGCTCCACTGTCACCAGAATTTTATATATACACACACAGAGGAAAAACCCAACCAAACACCTTGCTTTTGAGTTGATTCCGACACAGTAGAACTGCCCTATAGGGTTTCCAAGGCTGTAATTGTGTGGTGCTGGACTGCAAGGACAGTTTGAACCACAAGGTCGGTAATTCAAGCTCACCAACTGCTCCTTTGAAACCCTATATAGGATTGCTGTGAGCTGGAACCAACTTGACAGCACTTAACAACAAGTCTTCAATGAAGCAGATTGCCACATCTTCTTTCCCCCAGCATTTCCGTTGATAGTTGAGCACTTAGCCGCTGAACCACTAGGGCTGCTGATACAGAGAGAAAGTACTGGAAAAACATCCCCACACTGAGCATTTCTGTGGAAGAACATGGGACTGAATAGTCACGAGCACTGGTAGTGGTGGTTGTATACCACCGAGTTGGTTCCCTGTAGAGGGTTTCCAAGGCTATAAATCTTTACAGGAGCAGAAAGCCTCATCTTTCTCCCCCAGAGCAGCTGGTGGATTCGAACCGCTGACCTTATGGTTAGCACTCCAGTTTGTAATCCACTTTGCTACCAGAGTTGCTGGAGCAGTCATGAGTAATCCATTTCACAGAGGAGAAAACTGAGGATCATGGTACGCAGGCATGGAACCAAATGAAGGAAGGAAGAAGAAAGGATCTTCTTTCAAAATACATCCTTCTAGAACTGCTTTCACCTTGTTGTTGTTGTTTTTAGGTGCCATCGAGTCAGTACCGACTCATAGCGACCTTATGCACAGCAGAACAAAATACTGCCCGATCCTGGGCCAACCTCACTAGTGTTGCTACGCTTGAGTCCATCAATGATGACAGTTGGCCAATCTATCTCGTTTGGGGTCTCCTCTCTTTCTCTGACCCTCCACCTTACCAAACATGATGTCCTTCTCCAGTGAATGGTCCCTCCTGACAATATGACTAAAGTATGAGAGATAAAGTTTAGTCGTCTTGGCCTCCAAAGA
>NW_006408660.1:1254451-1312482 GCF_000296735.1 Chrysochloris asiatica
TAAGGACTTTTTGCTTTCTTCATGTATGATGTTCTTGATGTCATCCCATAACTCCTCTGGTCTTTGGTCTTTAGTGTTTAATGTATCAAATCTGTTCTTTGGATGATCTCTAAATTCAGGTGGGATATATTCAAAATCATATTTTGGCTCTCGTGGACTTGTTTTCATTTGCTTCAGCTTCTGTTTGAATTTACGTATGAGTAATTGATGGTCTGTTCCACAGTCTGCCCCTGGCCTTGTTTTGACTGATGGTATGGAGTTTTTCCATTGTCTCTTTCTGTAGATTTAGTCAAATTGATTTCTATGTATTCCATCTGGTGAGGTCCATGTGTATAGTCATCTCTTATGCTGTCTAAAGGTATTTGAAATTAACAAATCATTGATTTTTCAGAATTCTATCATGCATTCTCCAGCATCATTTCTATCACCAAGGCCATATTTTCCAATTACTTATCCTTCCTCTTTGCTCCCAACCTTTGCATTCCAATCACCAGTAACGATCAATATATTTGATTGTATGTTTGATCAATTTCAGATTGAAGAAGTTGGTAGATTTTTTCTATTTCATCCTCACTGGCTTTAGTGGTTGGTGTGTAAATTTGAATAATAGTGGTATTAACTGGGCTTCCCTCTAGGCGCATGGATATTATCCTATCACAGACAGCATTGTACCTCATGACTGATCTGGGTATGTTCTTTTTGACACTGAATGCATCACCATTCTTCTTCAATTTGTTATTTCTGGCATAGTAAACCTTGTGGTCATCAGATTCAAAATGGCCAATACCAGTCCATTTCAGCTCACTAACGCCTAAGATATTGATGTTTATGCGTTCCATTTCATTTTTGACAACTTCCAATTTTCCCAGATTCATACTTCGTACATCCCAGGTTCTGATTTTCAATGGATGTTTACAGCTGCTTCTCTTCATTTTGAGTTGTGCCCCATCAGCAAATGAAGGTCCTGTGGGCTTTTCTCCCATGGGCTTCACTCCATTCACGTCATCACAGTCAACTCTACTTTGAGGCGGCAGCTCTTCCCCAGTCGCATTTTGAGTGCCTTCCAACCTGAGGGGCTCGTTATCCGGCACTATATCTAACAGTGTTTTTCTGTTATTCATAAGGTTTTCAGTGACTAAATATTTGGAAGTAGTTCGTCACTCCTTCCTAGTTTTTCTTCGTCTGGAAGCTCATCTGAAACCTGTCCACCATGGGTGACACTGCTGATATTTAAAATACTGGTGGAATAGCTTTCAGAATCACAGCAACTCACAAGCCACCACAGTATGACAAGCTGACAGACGAGTGGTGGACTTTCACCTTAGCTACTCAGAAAGTTGATGCTAAGCGTCCTGATTTCGGAGTGCTTACTTGGCTAACACACCTGCTTTAACCATGCTTTGTCTACAAAGGCGTCTTAGCAGTCTGCTACTGGATTTGAGACAAGCTGCAGACCATTTACTTTGACTATGTCATCAGGAAAGCCCATTGTGAGAGAAGGATAGCATGCTTGGTAACGTAGAGGGTCAGGAGTCCCTTGTCCTCCACTTCCCTAATCCCCTCTGTCACTCACACTGGTTAGGACCCGAGGGTCCTCTTCAGCACCCAATGCCAGGAAAGGCCACTGGGCTATTCTTCCCTATCCCTAGAAGCCCATGTCCATCCTCTCTCCCCTTGTCCTTTACCAGTTGGGTGGGCAATGACCAGGCATTCTCTTGGCCTCAACACATTAATTACCCAGTGATTGCAAAGAAAATGAGATGCTTTCTAGAAGAAATCTACGGCCCCATTTCCCTCAGGCTCCCGGGTCTCAAAAAAAAAAGCAAGGTCACATTGCTGTGGTCTACCCACAGATTATTAAACCTGGTCCTTTCCCCTGTCTGGGACAATGACATCCCTAAGGGGAAGCAGCTGACCAACTGTAAGTATGGGGAGCTAACTCTCTGCCTCAGTCAGCAATCCCAGTGTGATAGAGAAAAAAGAAAAAGTCTTTGTACTAATTAAAAAAAAAAATTTTTTTTTATTGTGGTGAAATATATAATCGTTGGAAGGAAAAGGAAACATGCTCTGACTTATAAATCCATCCTATCAGGGATTCTTTCTCCTTAGCATGATGTCTTTCTAGAGTAAGTACTGGATTACGAACCACAAGGCCAGTGGTTCGAACCCATCAGCCACTCCCTGAAAGAAAAATGAGGCTTTCTGCTCCTGCAAAGATTTACAGCTTCGGAAATCCTATACAGGGTCACTATGAGTTTGACTTGACTCATCAGCACTTAACAACAACAACAGCCCAGAACATTGATACTGAGCGTTCTGGTTTCAGAGGAAGTACTTGTATACCAAAGCATTTCCTATTTCAGCCGTTTTTATATGCACAATTTTGTGGTATTACTTCTATTTGTGCAATCCCTGGGTGGTGCAAACAGTTAAATGCTCAACTACTTTGTCAAAAGGTCGGCAATTGGAACCCCCCCAGAGGCACTTCGGAAAACTGGCCTGGTGATGTGCTTCTCAAAGGTCACAGCCTTGAAAACTGTCTAGACCAGTTCTATTCGACACACAAAGGATTGCCATGAATTGGAATGAACTAGACAGCCATTAACAAAAATTGCATTCACGAATGATGTGTAACAACCTCCACCGTTTCCAAATGTCTTCACCACCCTTAACACAAACTCTAGGAGGGCCACTGGCACTGTATGATCAGCACTGGACTGCAAGCCATAAGGCTGGCATTTGAAACCTGACCTTGAGAAAGAAAGATGAGGCTTTCTGTGTCGAGTTGGTGACGACTCATAGCGATCCTGTGTAGGGCTTCCAAAGAGCAGCTGGTGGGTTTGAACTGCTGATCTGTGGTTCTCAGTTTTACAGCGTCTACCAGGAGTCCTTAAGGTGCTGTGGTAGCATAGTGATTACGAATCGGGCTGCAAACTTTAAGGTCAGCATTTCGAAACTACCAGCTGTTCCGTGGGAGAAAGATGAGGCTTTCTGCTCCTGTAAAGGTTTATAGCCTCAGAAACCCTGTAGAGAGTCGCTATGAGTTGGAACCGACTCCACGGCATATCACCATCATCACCACCAGGAGTCCTTAAACAACACCCATTCTCATTTCCTCTGCCAACCCACTTTGTTGTTGTTAAGTACCATTGAATCAGTTCCAACTTATAGCAACCATGTCAAGTTTTCCAAGGAGCAGTTGATTGGTTTGAACCACCAACCTTGTGTTTAGAAGTCCAGTGCTGATTCTGTAGTGCCACACCAGGATTCCTACTCACCTTGGTAACCACTAACAAACTTTGATCTCTATGCAATTGCCTATTCAGGGTATTTCATAGATGTAGAATCATATTATGTTTATCCGTTTGTATCTGATTCCTAGCATTTAGCATATTGTTTTCATGGTTCCTCTATGCTGTGGTATACATTAGAACTTCATTTCTCTTTTTGGTTGAATGATAATCTATTATATGTATGTTTATCCATTAGCTGTTGATGGACATTCGGGTTGCTTCCACTTTGGGCAATTGTGAACAGTGCTGCTATGAATGTTGTTGTTGTTGTTAAGTGCCGTCGAGTCAGTTCTGACCCACAGCGACCCTGTAACAGAGTTTCCGAGGGTGTAAATCTTCACGGGAGTAGAAAACCTCATCTTTCTCCTGCGGAGTGGCTGGTAGTTTCAAACTGCTGACCTTAAGGTTCGCAGCCCGATTCGTAACCATTACGCTACCAGAGCTATGAATGTTAGAGTACAGATTTCTCTATGTCCCTGCTTTCAGTTCTTGTGTGTATTTACCTAGGAGTGGAATTGTTGGCCCTTGGTGGCTCGCAGGAGAAAGAAGTGGCAGTAGGCCTCTACGATGATAGTCTTAGGTCTTCTGAGTGGTTCCTCTCTGTCCCATAGTGTCATTCTGAGTCAGAAGCAACTTGATGGCAAAGGGTTTCTTATTTTGTATTGTTTTTTAAGTTTGTTTTCATGGTAATTCTATGTTTAACTCTGTGAGGAACCACCAAACTGTTTTCCACAGTGGCTGCACCATTTTGTAATCTCATGACATGGATGAGGGTTTCAGTTTCTCCACATCCTCACCATCACTTGTTTTCAGTTTCAGTTGTCATTTTTAAATCTCACAGGTAAACTCTTCTTCCTCAGAAATTAAATCAAAACTTGGACTAGTAAGAGTGGACGGACACTTATAGTCCAGTCCCTTGTGGAAGAGAGAAAGAAACTGAAGGTCAGAGAAGGCCAGGAGTTTGCAGGAAGGAACACCCAGTGGCAGTATGGTGAATGCAGTTCTAGTGATACATTGGGGATGTTGTTGGTGTTCATGCCATTCAGTTGGTTCTAACTCATAAAGCCCCTGTACGGGGATGCCTAGGAGCAGCTGGTAGGTTTGAACCACCAACTTTGCAGTTGTGGTCCAGTGCTTATCCTACAGTTTCACACCAGGACTGTGGGCCCAGTGGAGGGAAGGGATACCCCCGGAGCCGTGCCCCTTTTCAGGGGGCAGGAGTACCCAGGAGATGGGGCACCTGCAGGTTGTCCGGCACATGCTTTCTCTTCCATATGCTACACAACTGCATAGGCCAACTGCAGCTCCCTGCAAACTGAAGTTCAGGTCTAGTAGGAGGAGGTCCAGTGGCCGCCAGCACACCCGGGGCCAGGCTGTCTGGTGTGGAGGCCGGGCACTGATGCCCATGGGGGTTGAACCTAGGCTGGGAATGCTTCTGTGACTTGGAAGGTGGGGTAGGGGGAAATTGGGGTAAGGGAGAGTTGGGGTGAGGTTTCCCTCATGTCGGTGTGGTGAGTTTCCATACCGACAAACGTTCAAGTAATCCAATCTGTACTCATTATAGTGACAGTGAGATTTTCTTTATTCAATTTTGCAAAATTGGGCACCTAACCCAGTAGACATGGGCAGGCACTCTGCATGGCCAGCCTGCAAAACACTTTTATTCCCCTGTCCTGAAAAAGCCCCAGTTCAGTTCCAGCTCCCCATTCACAAACTGACATCTCCTGTTTTCCCTCCCCCAAGAGAAGCCAACATGGCTCCCCATGGTCTTAATGACTGTATTCTATTAAAAAGTTCCTAATCCTAGAACAGATTTCTTTCCTGCCTTTCCCCAATTCATCCTGCATACATATCCTTGGATGTAAATCCACAATCTATGTCTCGGAATCTCATGAGTCTTTATTGAACTGATGATGGACCACGCCCACAAGAGCTATTATTTCTCACACCCTTATGTGCACTTTGGGAACTTCTAATGAACCACTTCTGGGATGGTGATCTATGGGTTAATGTGCTAGACTGCAAAGTCAGTTTGAACTGCAAGGTTGGTGGTTCAAGCTCACCAGTTGCTCCCTGGAAACCCTCTACAGGGTCTCTATGGGTCGGAACTGACTCGACAGCACTTAACAGCAATGAACTGCCCTGGTGGCACTGTTGGTTAAGTGTTGAATTGATAAGTCAGATCTAACAGCTGCTTTGAAAGAAAGACATAGCAGTTCAATTCGTAAAGATTTACAGCCTTGGAAACCCTACGAGGCAGTTCTACTTTGTCCTAGGGTCACTATAAGTCAGAACTGACTCCGTAGTAATGGGTAATGAATCATCGAAGGAGTGGTTCCTGGGCCATTGTTTCATCAGTGCCTTCAGTGCACCTTGGACTTCCTCCTTCAGTATCATTGCCTTTTGATCATATGCTACCTCATGAAATGGTTGAACACTGACCATTTCTTTTTGGTCCAGTGACTGTGTGTGTATTCCTTCCACCTTCTTTTCATGCTTTCTGTATTGTTCAATATATTGCCTATGGAATCCTTCAATACAGCAAGTTGAAGCTTGAATTTTTTTTTTTTCATTCTTTCAGCTTGAGAAATGTTGAGCGTATTCTTCCCTTCTGGTTTTCTAACTCCAAGTCTTTGCACATTTCATTATAATGCTTGACTTTGTCTTCTCGAGCTGCCCTTTGACATTTTCTGTTCAGCTTTTTTACTTCCTCATTTCTTCCATTCCTCTTAGCATCTCTATATTGAAGAGCAAGTTTCAGAGTCTCCTGAAATCTGTTTTGGTCTTTTCTTTCTTTCCTGTCTTTCTAATGACCTTTTGCTTTCTTCCCGTATATTCTTGATGTCTTCCCCCAGCTCTTCTGTTTTTCGATCATTAGCGTCTAATGCATCAAATCTGTTCTTAAAATGAACTCTAAATTCAGGTGGGATATGTTTAAGGTCATATTTTGGTTCCCGTGTACTTGTTTTAATTTTCTTCAGCTTCAGCCTGACTTGCATACGAGCAAAGGAAATTCATCATAAAATCATGATTGGCAGTAGATCAATTTATCACAGGTGAGACTAGGGAATCCAGGAAATGATCATGACTGGGATATGTACACTACTGCAGACAGGAAATGCTGACAGGACTGGTTCTACCGCCCATCAGTCACCTTAGTCAGGGTCTGACTCAGACATGTGAACTTGGTACCCTAATTTCTAGTAAGGATATGCCCAGGCAAGTCCTTGAGGGTGAGTCTGCCCCTCCCTGGCCTAACTGACAATTATCCCAGGATCTGCTTTCAAACACACTCTGCCTAAGGGCAGAGATTTTTACTTCAGATTTTACTCTGGGGGTTTTGTTGTTGTTGTTGTTAGTGCCTATGAGTCCACTCCAATGCATAGCCATCCTGTAGAGGGTTTCCAAAGAGTGGCTGTTGGTTTGAATCACCAATCTTTTGGTTAAAAGTTCAGTGCTTATCTTACAGCACCATACCAGAACTAGAGGCTGAATTTATGTCTAGACTCAAAATGGATTTAGAGCTCGGAAATTCTCTGCGGGGTCACTATGAGTCAGAACTGACTCCACAGCACTTAACAACAACTATAAAATAGAGCCTTTGCCAAAGCAAGTGCTTAGAATGGAAGCTCAAATCCATTATCATCACCCTCCTTTTCTCAATTGTTCCTTCCCATTGACACCAACTCACTGCTCCCTAAGATAGCTAACCTTTTAGAACAGCATGCCTGCTAAAGAGGTGGATGAGGTGTGGCGCCTTCGGATACACACTGGACCTCAAGGTTGGTGGTTCAAACTCACCAGTCACTTCTCAGAAACCCTATACAGGGTGACGATGAGTCAGAACCAACCTGAAAGCACTTAACAACAACAACAACAGATAATAAACATAGATGAGTACGGGCACTCCCTGGTAGGCAGGAATTTACCTGCGTTGGGAGGGTGTTCTGGAACATTTTGCTGACTCTCTGGGCCCATGGCCACACAACAGCAGAAAAGGAGATTGGCTTCCTTCAGCTATCTCTGAGCCTACTGTGTGCCTGAAACTTAGCTAGATCTTCAGAACGGAGTGGAAGAAGTAGGCGCCATCCTGACCCTTAACTCTCTGACAGTTCCTGTTAAGTTGACACCGACTGTTGACCACCCCATGTGTGTCAGAGTAAAACTGCTCTATAGGGTTTTCATTGGTTGATTTTCCAGACTTAGAACTCCAGGCTTTTCTTCTGCGGTTCCTCTGGGTTGATTCGAATCTCCAGTCTTTCAGTTAACAGTTGAATGTATGAATATATGCTTTAAAATTCTTTTAGGTATATGCCTAGAAGTGGAATTACTAGGTTCTATGTCCTGGTGTGGCGCTGTGAGCTAATGCGTCAGACTGCAAAGTTGTTTGAACTGCACGGTCAGTGGTTCAAACTCACCAGCTGCTCCTTGGAAACCCTACACAGGGTCGCTATAGGTCAGAATCGACTCGACGGCACTTAACAACAACAACATGGCAAATCCTATGTTTAACTTTTTAGGAGCAGCCAAATGGTTTTCCATAGTAGTTTTACCATTTTACATTTCCACTAGTAATACAAAAAGGTTCCAAATTCTATATACCCTCACCAACTATGGTTATTTCCTTCCTCTCCCTCTTCCTTCCTTTATTATAGTCATCCTAATGAGTTCTGGTGTGGCGCTATGGGTTAATATGCCAGACTCCAAAGCCGTTTGAACTGCAAGGTCGGCGGTTCAAGCTCACCAGCTACTCCTTGGAAACCCGATACAGGGTTGCTATGGGTCGGAATCGACTCGATGGCATTAACAACAACGAGTGTAAGGAGTCCTGGTGTAGCACTGTGGGTTAATGTGTCAGACTGTAAAGTTGTTTGAATTGCAAGGTAGGTGGTTCAAACTCACCAGCTGCTCCTTGGAAACCCTATACAGGGTTGCTATGGGTCGGAATCATTTGACGGCACTTAACAACAACAACAATGAGTGTAAGGAGTCCTGGTGTGGCACTGTAGAATAAAGCACTAGACCTCAAGGTTGGTGGTTCAAACTCGCTAGCAACTCCTCCAAAATCCTATACAGGGTCGCTATGAGCCTGAATGGACTCAATAGCATTTAACAAAACAAACTATCATGTTGGTGAAGAATACTGACTATACTACCAACTGCCAGAAGAACGAACAAGTCTGTGTTGGAAGAAGTACAGCCAGGATGCTCTTTAGAAGTGAGGTTAGCGAGACTTCATTTCACGTACTTTGGACATATTATTAGGAGAGACCAGCCCCTGGAAAAAGGCATCTTGATAAAGTAGAGGGTCAGCACAAAATAGAAAGACCCTCAACGAGAGTGGCTACAACAATAGGCTCAAACATAGCAACAATTGTGAAGATGGCACAGGACCAGGCAGTGTTTCATTCTGTTGTGTGTAGTCTCTATGAGTTGGAACCATCTTGATGACACCTAACAACAATGACTAATGGAAGCCTGGGTGGTCCAAAAGGATTGCTTAACTAAAGGTGGGAGAATGGAACCTATTCAGTAGCTTTAAAGAACAAAGGGCTGATGATCTGTTTCTGTGAAGATCACACACAAGAAAACTCTATACAGCAGTTCTACTCTAACACATGGGGTCGCTGTAAGTTGGGGACCAACTGGATGGCAGCTAACAATGACAATGAATGACACTGAATATCTTTTCAAGTGTTTATCAGTCATTTGTTCATTTTCTTTGGAGAAGAGTGTCTGCAAGTCTTTGCTTGTTCTTTAGGTGGGTTCTAACTGTATTTTTAATTTGGGATATTTGGCACCCCAGTCGGGTTTCTACCACACACACATATGTGACGCTTTGGTCACTACTCTACCGCACATGATGTAGGGTTAGGGTTGGGACAGGGATTAGGGCTAGGGCTGGGTTAGTGTTAGGGTTGGGGTTGTGACTGGGGTTAAGGTTAGGGTTACAGTTGGGGTTGGGGTTACGGTTAGAGTTGGGTTTGGGACTGGGATTAGGGTTGGAGTTAGGATTGGGCCTGGAGTTAGGGTGAGGGTTGGCGTTAGAGTTGGAATTGAGACTGGGGTTGGGGTTAGAATTAGAGTTAGGGTTGGAATTGGGGTTGAGGTTGGGGTTAGGGTTAGAGTTAGGGTTGGTGCTGTATTTAGGGTTGGGACTGGGGCTAAGGTTAGGGTTGGGTTTTGGGTTAGAGTTAGGACTGGGGTTAGGATTAGGATTGAGGTTGAGGCTGAGGTTAGGATTAGGATTGAGGTTAAGGCTGGGGTTAGGGTTAGGATGTTGTTTTACTTCATGTGTTTACTTTCTAATCTGGGAAAACAGTAATATGTAATACTAACCAGGACAGTGAATTTCAAATGGAGAATAGGGCAGTCCAGTGAGCCTGGCTGAGTGAGGCTAGAAAGAGGATTCTTGATGACCCTGTCTCACTGTGTTCTTGGGGTCATCTCCCAGCATCTCCAGGAGTAAATGAGAGTTAGGAACTCTTCCCTCTGGGAAATCTTCTTATCCAGGAAGTACAGCTTGCCTCCCAGAAAGTGTATGTGGTATGTGTGTACGTGTGTGTGTGTGTGTGTGTGAATTGGGGGTGGAATTCAGGGAGGTTTTCCAGCTTACTGGCCCTCTTCAGCCCAGCTTCTCTGTGCCCAGCTCATCCAGCCACCAGCCGCAGCCTTCTGTTGTGGCAGATGTTTAGCTGCACCATGGCAACGCCAGAACAGGATGTACCTCTGGATCACAACAGGGACAAGCCCACGCTCAGAGGCCGCCCAGGCTGTTCTTCTCCCTGAAGTCTTGTTGGGAAGAACTGCTCAGGCTCAGGTTGAGGACAAATGGTGTGTTTGTCTCTGGGGCAGGCAGACCCAATGTTCATTTTTGTGTGGTCAGTGGCAGGAGAAATGGAAGGACACTTGTGGAAATCCCAGCTGAGTCCCTCCTTTGGAAATGAGTTTGCCTTGGCATCCTCGGCTCATTCTGTGATGCTGAGGAAGCAGGGTGGAGGAAAAACTGCCTGCCTGCCGAGAGTCTGGTCTGTGGGTGGCTGACTGGGATGGACTGACTGTGTTTCCTGAAAAGATACGCTTGTGCCCTAACCCCCGCTACCTGTGAATATATTCTCCTTTGGAGACAGTTTCTTTGTAGATGCCATTAGTAAACATGAGGTTGCTCATACTCTGTGTCCTTACATATGATTGGTATCCTTACAAGAGACACATAGACAGACAGACAGATACTGCAAAAATGACATGGCATCAGAACATGCCTAATTTCAGGGGAAGGAGAAAGAATCATGGTCAACAGCTCAAGTTGACTCTTAAGAGATGGAGGTCAGACCTGTGACCTCTTCATGTTTGACACCACTCTCGACGTCTCTGCTGGGTTTGATCATTTGTTGCAATGGCCTCAATGCACACACAGACCATACTTACAGGGGTGGGATTTGTTCGGGAAATAACAGGTTCAACTTGGGATCATGATCTACAAACTATCCCTCAGGATCAGGGTCAGCAACCATGAAGGCTAAGTCTGGAAGGTTCCTCTGAAGTGGAGAGCACATCCCTCCCTTCTCCAGTGCAGGACTGCTCTCTTAGTTCCTTTTGGTACTAAGCAAGCAGCCCCTTAGAACAGGCTTCTCTCAGCCCTGGCCTCTGTCTTGCTTGGACAAGGGTTGTTGTTGTTAAGCGCTGTTGAGTTGATTCTGGCCCATAGCGACCCTGTATAGGGTTTCCGAGGAGCAGCTGGTGAGCTTGAACCACCCACCTTGCAGTTCAAACGACTTTGCAGTCTGACACATTAGTGCACAGCGCTACACCATGACTCCAACAAGTGTTACGCCATGATAAATGCCCAGACAACTCACTCCACCAGCAAGCCTCCTGCCCAAGGGCTCTCAGCTCAGTGGGAAGCCCACCGTACCATTTCTAGCTGGTCTCCTACCAGCTCTTGCTGCTGCCACCTATAGAGTTCCTACTCTCTCTCCTTCCTGACTTTAGGAGGTTCTCAGTGCAGGGACTTGGCATCCAAAAGATGAGTTCCATTCCTAGTTCTTCTTGATGGTAGGTAGTAAGGGTCCTTTCTTGCTCTTTGGGATTGGCTCTTTTAAAACCTAGTGGGATTTCAAAACTGACCAGTCCTCTACAAGAATTCCATTTACCTTATTTGTATAGTCTTACTCCTGCCAGGGTTCCGTGCACCTTATTTGCATTATTAGCAGGCTGCCCAATCCCCTTGGTGAGCCACAAACACCTTAAATTGCATTGTCTCACTTGGTCACGTTTTGGAAGTCACAAGACCACGGCTAGATTAAGAGTCCTGGTTTGGCACTGTAGGATAAGCACTGATCTGCAAAGGTTGGTAGCTCAAACTCACCAGTTACTCCTTGGAAATCCTATACAGGGTTGGTATGAGTTGGGACCGACTCGATGGCACTTAACAACAAAAATACCACAGACACACTAGAGGTTGCCACATAAAGATGGAACAGAGATTGGAATGACTGGGGAGAAGGTGATGGAGTACAAAGTGAATGAATTTGGAATCAGGCATGCAAAGCCTGTGTCCTGGACTGATTGTGCAAACCTGACCCACAATGCCTTACCTCTCTCAATTTCTACTTCTTCATTTGTACAATAAGGCCACATTGGCTGTGAAGATTAACTTGGTAACACAGAAAACCAACTGCAACAAGTACTTCCTTTTTATTTCCTCTCCTCCCTCTGCCCACACCAACAGTAACTCAAAACACATCCAAACGCAACCTCCCACCCCCCAAGTTCAGTTGCAATCGAATTTCTTACTCCTGGTGACCCCATGTGTTTTATAGTAAAACTTTGTCCCACAGGATTTTCAATGACTGTGTTCTTCTGGAAGTAGATCTTTTTTGGGAGATGCCTCTGGGTGGATTTGAACTGCCAACCTTTGGGTTCATATTGGAGTGCTCAAGCATTTGTGCCACTAGGGATTCCTACCAGTTAACATTTATTCAGCATATGGGGTTTTGTACACACTGCCAGTTAATTCTCCAATGACTGGCCCAATGAGGAAGGTGACCTAGTCTTCATCCTGTTTCGATATCTGATTTCAAGGGCCAGAGAAGAGCTGGCTGGCCACCTCACATGTGGAAGAATTCCCTCAGTGCCAATCTAAGTGCAAGCTCACCTGTGCTGGAAGACTGCTATAAGGTAAATAGTGGTGTTTGATTTGCTAAAACCGTTTATCAAAAATGTCATTTCAGGCTCTCCTGGGCTCTTTACAAGCAGACTTCAGGATGCATGAGTGGGTTTCCCTTAAAGATAAAATTCGATTTGCAGGAGGGACACTTTGAATGGCTGAAAGTGTCTTTGGAGCAGGAAGGGGTTCAGATTTCTTTGCTGATGTCTAAGGAAAACCCTTTGTTCCATTTACTTGCTTCTTTCTACCGGTGGGTGGGAGGTTCTGCATGGGGCGGGAGTATTAACTAGGCATTATCATGTTTTAGCTGTAACCTGTTTCTTCATCTGTGAAATGGGGAGGATGTCATTACACATTCAGCACCGTTTAGAAGGTTCCTTCTGTAGGACAGCTTGGGACACTGAAGGCCCATGTTAAGTATAGTTCTATGGTGATGGTTTCTGAGCAAGGCTCGCTTTGCAAATGGTCCCACTGCCATTGCAACTCCTTTGGAAGAGCTTCCTTCCCTACAATGGAGTGAGCCTGGAATTCCAATTCACCCTCAGACTTCTACCTTCTGGAGCCTCGTCCATGTAGCTTTCCAAAAGGGGATTCCCTTAATGTGAACACAAGTAGTGGATGTGTGGATCCTGCTCTCCTAAACTCACTCTTTGCTTAGGTCTAATCTGGGATCACACCCAAATCTTTGGAAGCTGAAATCAGGGCAAAGGCAGCCAGTTGCAGGGGCCTTCTGGAGTCCTTGTCTCTGATGAGCTCTGGGGACACACAGATTGTTAGGGTCGTGTGGGTGTTGCCTGAAACAAGCCTGAGTGGATTGTGATTTTTAACTAGGAAAGCAGATGTCCATCCGATTGCATCACAATCTTATTTTGGTTTCTAAATTTGGTAATCAGAATTCCCAAAGAATCCATCAGAAACACACGCTGGCTGGACCTCACCCCCAGATTCTAACTCTGGTTTGGAGCGCAAATAGGATTTGTTCATTGTCTTCAGTCATGTCAGAGAAAGGAAGAGTCCAGAATCATGACCTTTAAAAACACCTCCCAGAGAGGTTATCTCAGCTTAACAACAGTAACTATTAGAAACAACTCCACCAAACCTTTTGCTTAGAGTCCTGCTGTGGTACTGTAAGAAAAGCACTGAATTACGAACCATACAGTCAGCAGTTCAAACCCACCAGTTGCTCCTGGGAAACCCTATACAGGGTTGCTATGGGTCGGAATCAACTCGACGGCACTCAACAACCACCACAAATTGGGCATTACATGCATGTAGACTTACCTAGAAGGGCTGAATGTGTTAGTTGGCAAGGGAAAGTCATTTGGTCTGTCTGACAGTTGTCATTCCTATTGTAATTTAATGAGCTGGCATCCAGTTAACTCATTGGTCTCTTGTGTTCAGTTGAGACAGAGTAGATCTACATGAGTGAAAAAAAGTACTTTCTGGATCCATGGCCAGTGGGTTCTAGTGGCCTGTGCTTGGTCAGAGTTGCTGTGCTGGTCTCCTGATCTCCCTGACAGTTGGGTCTCTTCCACTGGGATTTCAGTGGAAGTGATGATCTTGTATGGACATGAGGCCTTTGTGCTCTTCATATTAGAACTCCAAGATGGCAGACAGAATGGTGAGATAGAAGCAGCTGACTTCCCACATCATGGAGAACTGATTTGTGTTGGGCTGGGGTTCAGGCATTGGTCAGTCTGTGTTCAGTTCAGGGATGGAGACTTCCCTCCTGGGCTGAGTCCTGTCTGGACGGTTCGTGTGAATGGACCTCCCTGGTGTGGCATGAAGAGGTTAGTGCTTCTTCAAGTCATAACCTAAGTCCAAGTCTTATCCTGGCAAGGAACACGTTTTGAAGTATACAAAGGCCAACTGGGCCAGTTCTTCCTTTCTGACTAAACCAGGAGGGAAAGGACGATTTCTGAGAGGAGCTAACATTTCTTCCCATGCTTCTTTCAGTGGCTTGAGTCTAAATTTTTGTAACATGGGGCTTAGCACATAGCTGCTGTTAGGCGCCATCGAGTTGGTTCCAACTCATAGTGACCCTATGCAAAAGAGAATGAAATACTGTCCAGTCCTTCACCATCCTCACACATAGTTGTTATTGTTGTTACGTGCCATTGAGTCAGTTCCAACACACTGACCCTGTATGTGTTGGAACCCACCAACCATGTGGTTAGCAGTCCAGTACTGATCCTACAGTGCCACACCAGGACTCCTCAAGCATAATCGTTGCTGTTAAGTGCCGTTGAGTTGAATCTGACCCATAGCGATCCTGTATAGGGTTCCCAAAGACCCAGTTGGTGAGCTTGAACCACCGACCTTGCAGTTCAAATGACTATGCAGTTTGACGCATTAGCCCACAGTGCCACATCAGGACTCAAGCATTGTAGGTGCTCAATAAATACCAATGATGATGATGATAAGGCGGAATCTGACTTTCCTGGAAGGGTTGAAGCAATAGTTTCCTTTAATAAAAATCCATCAAGTCACCAGACATTTGTAAAGAAAAATTTTATTTTCATCACAACAGGCACACAGACTACATACAATACACACCAACAGAAGTAAAAAAAAAAAAAAAAGTGCATCCTGCATCTTCTACTGTAAATTCACAGTACAAAAGATACTGCCTTTTAAATACAGAATATTAAAAAAAAGAAGAGGAAAAACAATAGAATAAAAAAATCACTGATACTGTCATGCAGCGCACTGGGGTCTACTGCCAAAGAGCAACTCTTGTGGCGCTCAAGCTGTGACCCGAGTTGGGAGGGAGCTGCACCTGCGTGTTGTTGCAGAAGAGCTTCGGATACCAACAGAGAGTTAAAAAAGTGGGTGATCTAGGTGGTAATGAAGTCCCTGGTGGCGCAAGTGGTTAAGCACTCACCTACTAGCTGAAAGGCTGGCAGTTCAAACTCACCCAGAGGCACCTGGGAGGACAGACCTGGAGATCTGCTTCTGAAGGGTCACAGCAAGGAGTAGGAATTGATACAACTGTAACCAACAAGCCCCCCTTGCCCCCTGCTGCCATCAAGTCCATTCTGAGTCATCGTGAGCCCACAGAGGGTTTCTGAGTCTAAACTCTTTGCGGAAACAGAAAGCCTCCTCTTTGTCCTGTGGAGTGGCTGGTGGGTTCGAACTGCTGACCTTGTGGTTAGCAGTCTGGTGCTTATCTTCCAGCACCACCAGGGCTCCTCAAGAACAAGTAAATAAAATCTCAATTGAACAAGAGTGCAGCTGAGTGATGGGGGAAACGGGTGAGTTGCTGCGCTGTGGTTCACAGGGGCTCTGGACTTTGTCCCCCTTGGCTGGCTAGCAGACACCATCATGTTCTCTCATGGCTACGATGGGGTGTCGCACCGGTTGATGCCTCCCTCACCTGTAGGAACCACCATGTGACCCCTGGGACACATATGGACACACAATCTGAGACTGTCTAGCAGAATAAACAGAAGGTCCTCACAGTCAACTCCATGGTCAAGACCAAGTATCCAATCACAGAAGACAAGAGCTTAACAGTTTCACATAAATACATAGTCTTTGTAAACTATTATTAAGGCACTCAATTATAAAACAAAAATTACAGTGTAGGAAAAGAAAGGAGGGGAGAGCAGCTATCTTTTCATGCAGCAAGCCTGAGAGACGAGCCGGTGGAGACAGGTGGTTAGAAACTCTCACTGGAATCGCAATGACTGAGCCAGAGTACAGTGCCTACTGCAAGACCCAGCTCCACCCACGGCAGCACTGGAGTCCACTCTTTCTGTAGCTCGGGAGACCCTGCATGGTGTATGTGACTAACTTGATTCAAGTTCTGTGTCTTCATCTATGTGCAGAGTGAACTCATACAACAGAAAACACCAAGTCCAGCATGGCATGATCAGCTACATTTGTTTGCCACGCAGTGAGCCTGCAGCAGGGCTGTCCAGATGTTACCTCTCTTGCCAGAGGTGAGGTGGTTATCTTCAGTGGGTTGTGTGTGTTTGGGGGGAGGCCTGCTTGGTGATAAGCCAAACAGTGGGAGTGTGTGAATGCATTCTGGCCCCAAGAATCTCGGGCCAACAAAAAGCAATTCCCTCTTCAGACACCTCAGGTGGTCCTGACTATTCCTGCAGCATGGTGCCAGGGGAGTAGAGGGGTCAGCCCTGGGTACAGATGTACAGGGTGGTGGTAGACAGGACTGGAAGGCTCTTTATCGGGAGGGTGGGGTGCAGCAGGACAGGGCTGCTCAGTGCAGCCACTTGTGTAGCCCTGAGCATCATCTGCAGGCTGTAGCATCAGGGTACCAAAGAGAAGGGTTTGCCACCCATAGGTCCCTGAACCAAAAACAAGGAGGAATACAGAGGGAGCAGGGGGAAAGCTTCAGCATTGTTATTAAGATGTTCCTGCACCCAGGGTCATTTCTAGAAGACTTTATGAAATGGTGGGGTTAGGCAAGCAGCATGGCTTTCCCTCTCTCTGCCGTTTCTCCCTTCTACTTAACAAGCCTTCACACAGGGCCTCCCTACCTCAATGAAAGATGAAGATCTAGAATTCCAGGGCAAGTGAGAGAGGTGGCGGAAGGCCAAGTGCTCCGTCCCCCTCATTCCACAAAGGTACTCCATGCAAGTGGCTGTCACCCAAAGCAAGGCCTTTTGGGGCATAATCTCTCCAAACACTTGGTGTCACTGCAAGCTAAGGTTACATAAACATGTCAGTGAAGTTGTGGTGTTACCTTATGGAGCAAATTTGCTTTCTAGAGACCAACAGGAATGTATTTGCCAATGTGCCTAGAGCTGGGCAGAATGCCTTTCCGGTCTTGTCAATGTGACATTTTAAATAGCAGTTGGCCATCTGTTTATGTGCCACTGATTTGGATCTTTCTTTTTTTCTCTAGGTCAGAGTGGGAATGATCAAATCACCACATCATTCTGTTCTCTCATAACGGGGCCCTGGGCGCTGGTATGTTTAGGTGCTATGCTTCCTAAAACGAATGTAATATTTGCCAAAAGTCAAAGAACCGCTTACATTTGAAATTCTCCCCAGCCTTGACTGCATAGAAAAATTATGGCATTCAAAATGATAGTTTTCAAAAATATGTCATTCTCATACACAAAGATTGATGAAAAACTTGTCATCACCAAAATTTTTTTAAGTTGTATTTTGAGACACATTGATCTACCACATAAAATTCAAATGGGCAAAATGTATTGAACTTGGAGACTATGCTTCTGTTGTCTTGTGTGTGTGTGTCTGTGTGGTAGTGGGTAAGGAGGACCCACAGAGCTTTAGAACAAAGAAAACAGAATAATGTATATTCAAAAAAGAAGGTATAGCCAGGGAGAAAAAGTTCCTGGAGAGACAGGGTTTTGTTTTGTTTTCCCCAGCAAAAACTACCCACTAGTTGGAATCCTGGTGTGGCACTGTGGGTTAATGCCTTGGACACCAGCACAACAATTTTGGGGCCTAGTTTTGACCAGGACTTCTGGTATGGCGCTGTAGGATCAGCACCGGATTGTGAACCACAAGGATGGCAGTTCAAACCACCAGCTGCTCCTCGGATACCTTCTATAGGGTTGCTGAGTTGGAAATGACTCAACAGCATTTAACAGTAACAGTTTTGACTAACATGAGTTGGCAACTTGGCCCCCTACTTCTGAATATGGCTGGCCCTTGAAGGTGTTCTAGATTCACTGATTCAATCTGGCTGATAGAGCTGAGGGTAAGATACCACTGAAGACAAGCTCCACCAGTACTTGCCCTCCATACACAGTGCTACTCTGCATGTGGAAGGGGCGCTTGGCAAGGACTAGGGTCAAGAGGAGTTTGGCCTGAGGTGTCAAGAGGTGAGGGAGGCTTTCAAATTGGCCCTGTGCTGTCAAATACAACCAGAGCTAGTCAAGTTTTGTAAAGGGCCAGGTAGTACCAATGTCCAGGAACCCGGGCGGTGGAATGGCCAAGCAGCTCCAAGGGAGAAAGGCCTGGCAATCTGCATTACAGCCTAGACAGTCCTACGGGGGTGGTCCTACTTTGCCACGTGGGGCCACTGTGAGTCAGAATCCACTTGACGGCACCCAACAACAACAGTAACCACCCTGGGCTTTGCAGGGTGCGTGTGGTCTCTGTCGCAGTTTATTCACTTGTTTTTATAAACACCACTCTGAGCTCACAGGGCTGTATGTCATTGCTGATCCCAGAATTAAACGTTTCGGTTTTTCTACCGGGCATTTACGCAGTCTGTCTCACCCAGTGTCCTGACCTGCAGGGTTCCACTGCTCCAGCTACGTCTGCAGTGGCTCCTTTAACCAGAGGGGCAGGCTGCTCTCTGTCACTGTAGGCAGTAAACACCTTCTCAGAGAGCCTGCTCCTGGGGAGGGCTGAAATCTCCAAGGGGAAAGGAGGTGGCCTAATGTACCGGAGCAGGAACACGCCCGACACAGAGCCACCATCCTTTCAAAACACTGGCACTTTGTAAACCTAAGGAGGACAATTCAGTTCAGCAGAAGCTGGCTTCCTGGGCCCTTTACTCCAAACTGGGGACCACTGAAACTCCCCTGGATGGCGCAATGATCGAACGCTTCGCTACTAACTGAAAGGCAGGCTGTTTGAATCCACCCACAGGCTTCTGGGATGAAAGACCTGGCGATCTGCTTCCCAGAGTCACAATTCTAGGGAGTACAGTAGTACTCTGACACACACAGGGTCGCCATGAGACAGAATTGACTCAATGGCAACTGGGAAAAAAAAAAAAAAAGCAACACTTGAGACCATCATGTACATCATACATTTTCCCTCACGTGACCCCAGTGTTGGCCAGCCACACATAGGCAGCTGTATCCCACCTCCAGGGCGGAAGACCTCCAGCCGCACAGACGGCACCAGGCTACACCATCAGTTGAACCTCAGCATCCAATGCCTTCCTTGGGCCTCACCCTGAAGTGCCTGGTACAGCCAAGTTTCAAAGTCTTAACACTTTTTTGGATCCCAACCAAAAAAGGAAAAACCCTTTCTGACACAGCATTATTCCCTGGAATGAACTGGGGTTGTAATTGTATTTTTTTAAAACAAAAAGCACAGCAAGAACAGAGGTAGCATTTGTGTTGCCGCTTACGAGGTCTCCCTCGAGGGTCTGCATGAGCGAGAATGGTGTATCCCGCCCCGGCCCTGATGCCATGATCAGAACTGTTCTTCTGCATGTTGCAAATGTCATTTTTCTGATGTGTGTGCTTATTTGAACATGCGCTTCTTAAAACGTGCCTCTTGTTGACAAAAACACGACTTGAGGAGTTGCTTGGTGTGGACTGGCCAACAGTACCTGGCTTTCCGAGGCCACAGGGTGGCAATCTCCCATTCTAACTTGTTCTGCATGTTACTTAGTTTTCCTTCTTATCATCCTCTCTATGGCAAGAGAGCGGAACACGTTAGGACAACTTCAGTTTTGTTTTGTTTTGAAGGAGAAGTCAAGATGTATAGGGCTGACCAGAACCCAGAGTGAAGCTAAAGAAGGGATCACTGGAGAAGGTTAAGTTCAAACTCAGTCAACAGCAGGTCAGCTTTTGCTCTCCTTTGATGGACTGGTTAAGTGTCCTGGGGCAGTTTTCCCTGATGGCTTAGAGGCCACGTTTGTGTTACTGGGGCTTGGCTGGGGCTCATGCAAGAAGGAAGACTCACTGAACTTGGCATCCTGGGAGTCAGTGATGGTGGACACGTCAGCCTCACTGGCCAGGTCTTCTGTGGAGAAGTTGAGACTTCCGAGCTTAGCGAGGGAGTGGGAGCGTTTGAGTGGGGAGGAGACTGTGAGGCCGGCCAGTCGGAGCCGAGTCTCGATCTCTTGTGTCCGCTGCTTCACCAGTCCTGGTTTCCCTCGCACACTGTGGATGCTGTCGCTGCTGGAGCTTCGAGTCAGGTTGGAGCTCATGGAAGATGAGGTGGGGGTATAGCAGATGGTCTTCAGGAAGTCTTTCGAGAAATGACTAGTGTGATCCAGGCGGCAGAGCCAGGGAGAAGGGCTCTTAAGAGAGGCTCCTTCCAGGGGCGAGGGGACAGCCTCCGATTTCCCATCGCTCACGGCCTGGCAGGACAAAGCTGGAAGCCCCGACGGATGGAGCGGAGCCAGTTCCTGACTTTCCTCAGGAATGCTGGCTTCCAACCTGCTGGTGGTGCCATCTCTGGAGGGGGCAGCCATGTCTGCTGGTGCGCTCTTCAGCCTTTCTAGCTCCTTGGTGTGTTTGCGAACCAAGCCTGCCCTCTGCAATTGGATGATGGATTCTTGGTGCTGCATCAAATAGCTGTTGGCCGTTGGTTTCTCAGATTCTTTACTGAACAGAAGGAGCCTCAGGTCCTTAGCTGGTTTTAGGTCTCTCTTGGGTGCCGGGTCTTCTTTCATCACTTCCATGCTAGGAGGGGTCTTGTCACAGTGAGAATTCTTTACAAGGAGGGACTTCGGCAGAACTTTTGGGGTCTCTCTGGAAGGTTCCAGAAGGCTAGCCTGTGGGTCTGGGGCAGCCCCAGGTGGAGAGTCACTGGTGTCTGGCCAGCCGGAGCCTGCTGGTGGTAGAGGTGGAGGTGTCTCGGTGGGGCCAAAGGCCAGCTTCTCGAAAGCTCGGGACCTGCTAGACATGTGGCCCATGGGGGAGGATGTGAAGTGGGGGAGGAAGGTTGGCTGTGTGCAGATGGCCGGGGTGCTGAGGTTCTCACACTGTTCCCCAAAGGCCTCAGGAGGCCCGCTGGCTGGAGGGTACATACACTCAGCACAGGATTTGTAGGAAGGCTTCACTTTATTGAGGACCCCAAAGAGAGCATCATGCTGAAAGTGGATAAGAACACTGTCAGAGTGGAAAGGAAGAATCCAAAGACCAAAATCTCCAGGGGCTGGGGTGCTGGGGAGACTGGAGTGAAAGTGTATGGAGACGTTATGCTCTCCTGTCATCAGGGACACGGATAGGGACCTTCAGAACCGCTTCTGCTATGAACAACATACGTTAGAGGTGGGCTGGAGAGACCCACCTAAACTTTCCAGAAGCTACATCCACAGCCAGTGGTCAGAACAAGCAGGGCCTCCTTTCTCAACCTGCCTCTGCCACCAGCTCTGGGTGACCTGTTCCAAACCTTGGTCTCACCTGGAACACAGGAGTCTCATGCCTACCCTCACAGCACTGTGAGAGTTCAGTGCCTCTTCCTTTCTGAAAAAACTACCTTTTTATACTAGACATGGGAAGCCTCCTTGTCTAGCATGGTCCCAGTGTGCCACAAAGAACCATCACCCAGCTGTGGTCGAGGGCCCAGGCCTGACACGGTGCTCTGAGAGACTCAACACAGAGCTAAATATAGGTTCCAGAGGTCTGGACGCAAAAGCCCATTAGGGCCACCGTGGGCTTCACACCCTAGTGGAACACACATCTACAGCACTTCTGAGAGAAAACCTCTGGTGGTGGCTGTCTGCCGCCGAGTCACTTCTGGCTCACAGCAACACTACAGGGTAGAGTGGCACTGTCCCAGAGGGCGTCTAAGGACATAATCTTTCAGGAAGCAGACTGCTACTATTTCTCTTGCGGAGAAACTGGGTTTAAACTGCCAACCTTTTGGTTAGCAACTGAGTGTTGAATGTTGTGCCACCAAGCCTCCTTTGCTTCTGGGTTGAGGGGGTTAACAGGAAAAGAGCGGCTCCTCTGGCTGAAAGATGGAGCAAAGCAGAACGGGGGGTGGTGGTGGGGGAGCTGACCCTGTCCGAGGTGTTTAGCAGTGAGATTCCACCGCTGGTTTAAGACTAAATCCTTTTGGCAGAGAGCTGGGGCCTAGGTTTCTCACAGCTGTCTCTCTGCCAAGAGAAGTTTGGGCAAGGCCAGCTGACTGGCAAGGATTAACACCATCCTTGAGGTCCCTGGGGCAAGAAGGCCGGGCTGGTCCAGTCTGGGAAAGTCAGAGCAGCTGAGTTGTGGCTCTGGTGATGGGAGGCTCCTTGGTAGGAGGGTGTAGTGCGGGACGGGGGTCTTCAGCAGTCAGATCTTAACTAGGGTCCCATTGCCAGCTCTGGGTCCTCCAGTGAAGTCTCTGCCCTGAGAAATCACTCGGAGCCCCCATGAAGATCTGAAGTCTTGACCCACACATTTGTCTGGGGTGCTAACCAAAGTGTCTCCATTTTCCTGTCTTCTACACCCTCTCTGGGCTGACATCGACCAGGGGAGATCTGAAAGAATCTCTCTCAGAACCACGGGGATGGGTGGAAGAGGATTAATTTCTTCAGCACACATCTGGGCACCTGCCATCAGGTGTCAGATCTGCCTCACGCCCAGTCCCTCCCCTCAAGGAGCCCACTGCCCTCTGGTGGAAACTGCCAGAATAGAGAGGGAAGGTCCTTCCAGAGGCACTGATAGCTCAGAGGAGACCAGCAAGTGTTGACTGGGCAAGAGAGGAGAGGGCCTGGGGGGAGGGGGGGGGCAGGAGGAGCCATCACAACTGGAGGAACCCCCCACATCTACTGTCAGGAAGCAAGTCTTAAATCCTGAACTGCAAAGATCCTACAGGGCCATCTTTAGACTGAATAACAGTTTAAGCTCAGTTAATAATGAATGTCTTAGCCTTGAGCACCGAGCACTTTTAAAGAATTGTCTATATGTGATCAAATGGATGATGCAGCCATACCTCAGACATAGCACGGGGCTGGTTCCAGACCACCACAATAAAGTGAGTATCACAAGAAAGTGAGCTGGTCACTTCAAGGTTTTTGTTTTCCAGTGCACATAAAAGTCAGGAGTACTGTAGTGTGTTAAACATGCAGCAGTATCATGAGCTCTCGTAGTGTAGTGGTTATGAATCAGACTGCTAACTTCAAGGTCGGCAGTTTGAAACTACCAGTCGTTCCACGGGAGAAAGATGAGGCTTTTTGCTCCCGTAAAGATTTATAGCCTTGGAAACCCTGTGCAGGGTCACTATGAGTCAGAACTGACTCCACAGTACTTAACAACAAGTATCGTGAGAAAGCTTTTGTGAGAGTTTCCAAAACGTGACATAGTCACAAAGTGAGTGCACATTATTGGGACTTGCTTGGCTGCAGGGTGGCCGCAAAGCATCAGCATGTAAGAGATGCAGTCTTTGCAGAGCACAGTGACGTGAGGCACAATAGGAGGAGGTATGCCTGTAAGTCTAACACACAGAGCAGACCTTGAAGAGGCAGAGTCTAGATGAAGCGGCTGGGGACTTTGGATCCAGAGAGGGAGAGGGACTGTGTGCTGAAGACTGGGGGCAGGGGGGGAGGGGGGTGTAGTGTAGGGGTCGGATTTGTAGGATATACCCATTGGTTGGTTGATGATGCATGGAGGGGATTGGAACCATGGCAATGAAATGATATACGATAGAATGAATGTAAAACTAAAGTTCTCTCATGTAAACTATCATATAATTCACAATACAACATTAAAAAAAAAAGAGGCTAAGAAGAGAGGGCATATGCATAAGAACACCCACACTTGCAGATAATACCCACTTATCCTAGCTTCAGTGACTGGATGATCACAGCTCAACCAGAAGTAAAAAGAAGAGGAAAAAAAAAAGTATTCTCATACAATTTGATGAACTTGACTTACACCTATGAAAGCAGTAGCTCAAAAGAGGGAACAAGTCCTTACAGCAAGAATTATTCCCACCCCCTCCACACACAGAGTAGACAGGGATGGACAACTTGGACATTGGCTACCCAAAATGGGGGGTGGGGGGCTACAAAGGCAAGAAGGGCCTGGAGGAAGGTAGAATCTCCAGTGAGTAGTATTCAATCTGACTAGGCGGGGCTCATGCAATGAAATGCAGACGGGTCTCTTGTGATACAATAGTGAATAATTGTGAGGGTTGGAAATGTAAAGGTAGACGTTTTATAGCAAGGAGAGTGGGACCCTACCCAGAGAATCAGTGATGCCTGAAATGGAGCCAGAGATGATGACGTGGAGCGATGGAGCAGCTGGAGACTTTAGATCCAGAGAGGGAGAGTGACTGTGTGCTGGAGACCTGGGGGGTACGGGTGAAGGATTGCATGGAGGGGATTGTAAACATGGCAATGAGACGATATACGATAGAATGAATGTAAAACTAATGTTCTCCCATGTAAACTATCACATAATTCACAACAAAACATTAAAAAAAAAAAAAGAAGGCAGAGTCTAGGCTAACGGTGGGGAAACAGTAAGGGTGGCTAGGGAGAATGGCAGAGCAATGTGAAGTGTTTACCTTTGTCACGGAGTTACACATGAATGGATGGATTCTTGTGTATATTTTCACCTAAATAATAATAATTTTTAAAAAGGCCCCTCCCAGGATAGCGTGCTGTGGACCATAGGAGGGGCAGCAAACTTCCAGTGTGTTCTTTATCTGCCTGTCTCTCCCCTGCCACTAGCTTCCCCCATCAGGCTGCTGACAGACCACGGGCAGAGGAGTCTTAAAGCTTCCTCTTGCCATCAGAGAAAGGGGGTCTGGGCTGAGGGCCCCTCCTGTCTCTGCCACCTCTCTAATGGCTGCCCCTACAACATGCCAAGCTCTCTCAGACCTCAGAGGCTCACCACCAGCTGAAGCAAGTCTCCAGTTCATCACCTGCTTTCTGCTGTTTCACCAGGCGCCACCGACACTTGTCTGTCTTTGCTACCACTCGCGGTTTACACATAAAGTGCCCTTGCACTATGTGCTCACTATCCCCTCCCCAATCTGCTTATAAAGATGAGTGGACTAGGTGAGTGGGTATCTCTAGGAACTGTCCCTTTGATGGTATCACTCTTTCTATCCAATTCTGCCTGGGGAATGCAGGCTCTGTCTTTCACCCCACCCCATACCTAGCTGCACTGTTGTCTGACGCTCATGGCTAAGCCACGGCGGACTCATTCTAGGCAGAGAAGTCTTACAGCACCTATCTTTATGGGTGGAGATCCCTGGTCAAATGACATGCACTCAACTAACCTAAGGGTAGGCAGTTTGACTGCTGCTGCCTTTGTTAGGTGCCACTGAGTCAGTTCCAAGGAGTAGCTGGTGGGTTTGAACTGCCAACCTTGCGATTAGCAGTCCAGTGCTTACCCTACAGCATCACACAGCCAAGAAAACCCTACAGAGCTTAGCTGTCATGTCACATGGGGTCACCATAAGTCAGAATCAATTCAATGGCAACCAGATTATTTTTGTTTTTTAAAATAGTATTATGGAGAATTTATGAATAAAATGACGTATCTGGGGTTTATTTAAAAATAATCAAGAATGTGAGGAAGTGAGTAAAGGGTGAGCTGAAACAAGAATAGCCATATACTAAACTTTCACAGAAAACAATCAGAAACAGAGCCATGTATTGATTGACATGGAAGGTGGGTGATAGGTTTATATGGTTTACATGATACGTAATGAAAAAGAAACTGCAGGCGATACACAAGAGGGAGGTTGGCAGAGGAAAGATAGAGGTAGCAGGAGACACGGGAGGAATGCCAGAGTTAAAGTGAATAGAGGTAAATATAGCTAACTGGTACATGGAGGGGATTATAATCACCGTAATGAAATAAAAGTACTAGGATTCATTAAATGCAAAACTGATGATCTGCTCTGTAAACCTCCATTCCATTCACAATAAAAAGTTTAGAAAAAGGTAAGACACCTGGCTGGAAGTGTTGCTCAGGATGTAGGTGAGGCATCAGCTATCCTAGGGGTCTCTGACCCACAACCTTCAACATTTCTCATACTCTAAGCCCCTACCAACCCAGCAAGACTGCTCTGAAATGCGCCCCCTGGTGGCTGGAGTGGGAAGGCATGACTGGCCAGAGTAGGGCAACAGGGGCTGTTCTAAGAAGCCAGGCAGGAGGTGAGTGAGTGTGTGTGCGTGTGCATGTGTGTGTGTGTGTGTGGGGGGCGTGGGGGGGGCAAGCACTCGTTCCATGCCTACCTCTAAGTCCTGTGGGCAGCTCCGCTTGCTGTTGTTGTTGTTCAGGTTTTCCCGGTTGAGCAGGCTTTTCTCCAGCTGGGCGAGGGGTTGTCCCCACTGTCCTGCTGCTAGGCTTTCCTCCCTTTCCATTTCCTCCACTTGGGGCAGGAGGCCATGCTGGGCTTTGGCAATCCCTGACTCTGGTTTATTCTTCACTTCCTTCTCATAGGGTCCGGAGCTGGCGGGCGTGAGAGCCTCTGCAGACTGAACGGCTTCCTCCACCAAAGTGTCCCTCTCCAGGTCATTGAGGTGGACAGAGCTGCCAGTGTCATTGTCGGGGGAATGCAGGAGGGGGTCTGAGAGTCGCTGGAAACAGCAGGGGACGGCAAGCCCTCCCGGGAGCCCGAGCTGGGCAGCAGTGTCAAGGCCTGGCAGCCGGGCTTCCAGGGAGCCATCCAGGGCACCTGGCAGGCAGTCCCCAGGATCCTCCACGGCCTGCTGGGCGCTGCTCCTGGCCTGCTGGCGCCATAGCTTGTTGTGCCGCTGTTTGCTGTGGGGAGAAAGGACAGAGGGGGGGGGGTGAGTGGGAGGAGAGTATCCAGAGGTGTCTGGAAGATGGGGCGCAGGGAGCAAGGCTGGGGAGATGTTAGGTGCAGACTCCACAGCTGGTCAGGTAAAACACTCTACTCCTGTGTTCCAGAGAAAGGAAAAACTGGAAGAAATCACTCTGGAACACTGTTAGGGACTGAACTGCATCCCCATCAAATCCTTACACCTGTGACAGTGTGGCACACTGTACGATAAGCACTAGACTTCTAACCACAAGATAGGTAGTTCAAACTCACCAGGTACTCCTTATAAACCCTGAGCTGGAACCAACCTGACAGCCCGTAACAACAACAGCACCCTATCTATGGTGCTTGCTATAGGATAAACTCTAGACTGCTAACCTTCTACAGGGTCCCTATGTGTTGGAACTAACTCCATGGCACTTAATAACAACATACTTATGGAAGTAATCCTGTTTGGAAATATAGCTACTTTGCTATATTAATTAGATCATACCTGACTAGGGTGGGTTCTAAATCTAATCACTTCTGAGTTATAAAAAGTAGATTATTAAAAAAAAAAAAAAAAAGGTTAGATTAGATCAGGCACACATATGGGGGTTGGGAGGAGAGACACTAGAAGCTACTGACCAGGAAGGAATTCACATCACTGAGACTCTGATTTGAACTTGCAGCCACTAGATCCATAAGAACACAAAGTTTTGTTGTTTAAAACCACCTGCTTGGGTGAATTCTCTTACAACACCACGCAGAAACTAAGACAGACAGAACATCATCTAGGTTTACCCAGCAAGCCTTCAATGACTTCCTAGTCACATGCCGGTCTGTTTAGGCACACCAATTCCACTGCCTCTCAGCATCTCTGTCGCTTGAGAGGAAAAGTCTTCCATTTATAATGTATGTAAGTCCTGGTGTGGAGGTGTAGGATAAGCACGGGACCACAAGGTCTGTTTGAACCGCATGGTCAGTAGTTCAAACTCACCAGCCACTCCTCAGAAACCCTAAACAGGGTCACTATGAGTCAGAACTGACTCAGTAGCACTTAATGATAACAACAATCTATAATGTGGGGAACATGCTGGTGTTGTAGGACAAGCACTGGACTTTGAACCACTAAGTCGGTGGTTCAAGCCTACCGGCTGCTCCAAACTAAAAACATGAGGCTTTCTGATCCTGCAAAGATTTACAGCCTTGGAAAGCCTATGAGTCATGACAAATCGGAACCAACTCAATGGCACTTAACAACAATCTATAGTGTGGTGACACACTGGTTAAGCTCTTAGCTAGTTACTGAATGATCAGTGGTTGAACGTATCAATCTGCTTCCGGAAAGATTATAAACCATCGCTGTCAAATCTAACTCATAGTGGCTCTTCAGGGCCGAGTAGAATTGAATTACCCCCATGGGTGATCAAGGGGTTCCTGGTGTGGCATTGTAGGATCTGCACTAGACAGCTAACCTTAAGGCTGGTGGTTCAAATCCACCAGCCACTCCTTGGGAACCCTATAGAGAGTTACCATGAGTCGATTCCGACTCACAGTGACCCTGATTGGGTTTCCAAAACAACATAGATAAATCAAAACAACAGCAACTACAAAAACAAAACAAAACACTGCCGTTGAGTTGATGCTGGCTCACACTGACCCCATAGGGTGGAATAGAAAAACCACCCTGAGCTGCTAACCAGAAGGTCATCAGTTCAAGCCCACCAGTGACTCCATGAGAGAAAGATGTGGCAGTTGACTTCCAAAAAGGTTGTTGCTGTTGTTAAGTGTCTTCGAGTTTTTCTATTCTACCCTATAGGGTCAGTAGGATCCAGAATCAACTGAAAGGCAATTTTTTTTTTTTGTTATTGTTTTTTGGTTTATTTACGCTGTAAGAGTCCTGGTGTGGTGCTGTGGCTTAATGCACTGGACTGCAAAGTCATTTGAATTGCAAGGTTGGCAGTTCAAGCTCACCAGTCACTCCTTGGAAACGCTATACAGGGTCGTTATGGGTCAAAACCAACTCGAGGGCACACAACAGCATGTTGTTAGTACTGTCAAGTTGGTTCTGACTCAGAGCAACCTCTGCACAATAGAACAAAACACTGCCCAGTCCTGTGCCATCTTCATAAATGTTGTTATATTTGAGCCCACTGCTGCTGCCATTGTGCCAATCCATCTCATTGGGGGTCTTCCACTTTTTTGTTGACCCTCCACTTTTCTCAGCATAATGTACTTGTCCAGGGACTGGTCCCTTCTGATAACATGCCCTAAGTATGAGAGACAAAGTCTTGCCATCCTAGTTTCTAAAGAGCATTCTGAAGGCTGTACTTCTTCTAACACAGACTTGTTTGTTCTCTAGCAGTCCATGGTACTTTCAATATTCTTCTCCAACACTGTAACTCAAAGGCATCAATTCTTTTCCGGTCTTCCTTATTCATTGTCCAGCTTTCACATGCATATGAGACTACTGAAAATACCATGGCTTGGGTCAGGTGCACCTTGGTCCTCAAATGGGATGAGAGCAAAGAGTATATATAAACATCCATATATACTGATATAACTATGTGAACCATGTATGGAAGAGCCTAGAAAATACTGGCTTAGGTTAGAGAGATTATGGGTGAGTTTTTTTTTTTTTTAGCCATATTCTTCTAGACTGTGGTTGTAGTTGTTGTTATGTGCCGTGCAGTCAGCTCCGACTCATAGTGACCCTGTACAGGGTTTCCGAGGCTGTAAATCTTTACGGGAGCAGAAAGCCTCATCTTTCTCCCATGGAATAGCTGGTAGTTTCAAACTGCTGACCTTAAGGTTTGCAGCCCGATTCGTAACCACTACGCTACCAAAGTCTACTTTTATAATAACATGGTTCAAACATAAGGCTGAAAAATCGGGAGAAAAGCTTAGCGTAAACTAAGGGAAGTCACCCACCTCCAGAAGAGGCCTTCTACACATTGTCCTACCAGCATCTTGGGGTTGTAATGATTAACTGAAACACTGAAGACAGATGTAAATGCAAAACCACGGTGCACGTTAAGAATGTGCTGTTCTTCTATGCAAGGAAGTACCTGGAGGATTAATTTCTATGCACTTCCAGGCAAGGCCAAGAGGGTCCTCAGACTGGGCTGAAATTCACGGTCAATGTCATGCTGCCTGGAGGCCCTGGGTAGGCTGCACAGGGCATTGACAGGCTCAGGAAGAGGTGAGCAGACCGCACACTTCTCCTCCTTCCCCTGGCTCTCCATCCCCAGCTCCCCCTGGGAGGACAGCAGAGTCCAGAGATACTCTCTGGAGCTGCTGAGTGCAGCCAGGTGTTCCTGCTTTCCCAGAGCAGGCTGAACTTAGCTGGGGTTTCATGCCAGCACTGTCAGAGGTTTGCTTATCATGTCCAGATGGAACAGACAGGAGCAGGGGCAGTGAGGACCAGGCTGCTGGTCTCCAACTGGATGGCCTGGTATGCAGGGAATCTTCCTGGGACCCCTATGCACCCAGGCCTGTCAGGTCCTCTTCCCAGATAGGCCTAGGTGCACAGCTTCCTGGGTGCCTACTGGCTGTATGAGGTGGGACACATTGACCTCTCAGGGCCAGTTCATTATCTG
Source organism: Chrysochloris asiatica (assembly GCF_000296735.1). Lineage (NCBI taxonomy): Eukaryota > Metazoa > Chordata > Mammalia > Afrosoricida > Chrysochloridae > Chrysochloris > Chrysochloris asiatica. The sequence continues at coordinate 1,284,919 of NW_006408660.1, forward strand.
TAAAAGGAGGAGACATTCGACTTGGCAGACATTCTTTGGGTGGGGACCAGAGATGCAAAAATGCCAGGGAGGTTTCTTGAGTGTTTCCCTTGGGCCAGATTGGGCAGTGTTTCGAAAGGTAAATTTGCACTGTTCATGCAAGCCTCACAACAATCTACCAGGGAGGTCTGATTCCAACTCCCAAGGGGGAAACTGAGGCGTGTGCCCTGCCCCGAAGCCTCTGATGTGAAGCCTCGACTGATGGAATGGGGGTTGCTCATACCCATCACACACAAGGTCTGTCTTGGGTTTAGAAATCAGACTTTATTTTCTCCAGCAGCACAGTGCCCTGTAGGTGTGTGCCAACAAGTTAAACAGACCCCTCCTGGAAACTGCCCTTCCAATTCCAATAGTTGGTTTCCTCTGGCCAGCTCCCCAGAAAGCAGGCAGGCTTTCTGCTGGGGATGCTGATGCTGGGAGCCGCGGTAGCACGCTCCAATGCCCACTGGCATGGGCTGATGTAGCTGCAGGCTTCTTGCCTCCCTTCAGGTGGTGGTGTACCCACCTTGCATCCAAGATGCCTTCATACTCAGACAGCTGCCTCATAAAGCCAGCATTGGGCCGTGTGATGCTGCGCTTCTGTTTCACGTAGTTGTAGGCCTTCTCCAGAGGCCAGCCAAATTCCTTCATGGCGTAAGCGATGACAGTGGACGCTGATCGGCTGACCCCCATTTTGCAATGGACTAGGCACTTGGAATGGTTCCTCCTGCCATGATGGGGAGGGGTGAGAGAGGGAGTTAAAAGGTCGAAGCAATTACCTTCTTTATTGTTCACCCAATTAAATTAATTAATTAATTAATTAATTAATTAATACCCTGAAGTTCTCTCATGGCCCAAATCCTGCTGGGTCTGACTGGTTTATGGAATAGACACCTACCAGTCTTTGGAAGGATAGAACTGCACTATAAAACCAATCCGTGTACAATGGATGAGCAAGCTGGACCTGCCTTTCCCATCCAAGTTCTTCAGGGAGAGCTCCAAGGGGGTTGCCTTCAGGGACAGAAGGGGGCTTCCAAGGGAAGCAACACCCCTTGGGGAAAAAGTGGCTCAGCTGGTCTGTGGTGGGAGAAAGAGCTGCTTTCAGGAAATGGGATTAGGGAATAAATAGAAAGCTGCAGGGCTCCAGGAAAGAGGGTCAAGGAGCAGGAACAGGATGGGGAGGCACCCTGACCCAGGCCAAGTCAGAATAGGGCCAGCAAAAGGAGATGGGGGGCTACAGCATTTGTAAGGAGGGATACTGGCCCAAGAACAGCTGATTCAACAGGTAGGAATGACTATCAACAGGGGCTCTCGAAGTCGCTTGCTCCTGAACAAGACGTTGGTATGGTCACCACCTGTGAAACTTTATTTGTACAGTGGAGAGACCCACCCGTCGGCCTGCTGACGTTAGAAATAGCCCAGCTGCCAAGTGGGAGCAGGCTGGTGTCCTATACCTCATGCTTACAATGCCTCCCCAAGTCTCTGCTGCTCTGGAGACCCCACCCAAGGCCCATACAGGGACACAGGACCTAGCTCTGACCTGGGGGAGCGGCTTACCAGCAAGTGGTTTTTCTTAAAGGTCTTAAGGCTTTCTGTTCCCAGCTTCAATAAAACAGAGCAGTTCTGGGGAGAAGACGGTGGGGCAAAAGAAGGGTGAGGCCTGTGATAGGCTCAGGGGCGCGTGGGTCTGCCCTGTGGTCCACAACCAGGAAGATTGCACGGACTCTGCCAGAGACATAGGCTTGAGGCACTGGCCATAAGTAAGTTGCTTTAGGCCGGCTCTCTCCCTTCTCTTGCCTTTTGCTCAGCTACTCGAAGAATGCCCACTTGGTATCAGATCCTTGCCTGAAACAGTGTTGCTAATGAGACTGGGTGGCGAGGACAAGATCATGAGGGCCTTTAGAGAAACCCACAACTATCTCCCTTTTTGGTGTTTGGGGCCCTGTGGTCTAAAGTCGAGGGATGGTCAGCTAGTGCCATCTACACAGTGCCTGCTCATCGGTCCGTTACCTGGACCTGGTTTTGCTGTTCCTCCCGCCACTTACTTTGCTTTGTTTATAAAATGATAGGCTTCATTCCAGTGGGCGAGAAGGTCTGTGGACTCTTCGTCATAAACGCGAATATTATGGTATGCAAATAAGCCGGGGAAAAAATTATCGATTTCTCTTGTGACATTCAAAATGTAGTCAACACTGCAACGAGAACACAAACAGACAAACCAAAGCAAATTTGGAGAATCTGAACCAGAATACTAAAAAACCAAAAAACAAAGCAACAAAAAAAAAAACTGGGCAGAGAAAAAATACAATGCACCAAAACATTAACAAAGGCACATGGCTGTGGTGGGGCTTTTGCTTCTGCCTGGTTGTTTTACTCAAAGTGCTTCCTATATAATGAAGATGTATGATCAGTACATGGAAAAAAACCCCTCAATTTCTTTTTTTTACAAAAAAATAAAAATTTTAAAGCCTCGTAAAAAGGAAAAATCACTTCAAGGTAGTGCTAAGCAATGTGGACTCTAGACAGTAAATAAATGTATTTATGTCTAAACTCCCGAAAGCCTTCATCATTTATGACTGTCAGGAATACAGAGAAATTTGAGAATAAAGCGAAAGTCTTCACTTATCAATAGTTAAGAATCAGAGTATGTCATCCATTGCTTATGTCTTTGGGAAGTGCATCAAATCCTTTTTGAAACAAGGCAGGGAGGAGGTAAGTAAGTAAATACTTGTGAGGACCCATGAACCGAGATTCAGCGTTTCTCTAACTTAAATCAATACTTCTATTTTTGAAAGAGCAAAAATAATTTCAGGAGTTAGAAAGCATCTCCAGCGGATTTTATAAGACAATCCTTATAAATGCTTTAAAAAGACCTATTGAAAACCATGGCTGTTGGGTTGATTCTGATCCTAGAGGGCAGAGTAGAAATGCCCTGAGAGGGTTTCCTAAGCTGCCACCTCTATGGCAGCTGACGGAGTGGTGGGTGTGCTAGAACCCCCCAACTTGTGGTCCACAGCCAGGCGCTTAGACCGCTGAAGTCTTGAAGCTCCTTGAAGCCCCTTTAAAAGTTCATCTGTTTACTCCCAGTGAGATGGATAGCATACCCAGGATGAGCAACCTACATTTTAAGAGTATAAGATTCTGCAACCAGTAACTTTCAAGATGTATTTTAAGGTTTGTTTAGTCTTGATTTTTAAATGTAGTAATTCAAGAATGCCACCATGTCAAACCCACAGGATGGTGATTTTGTGGCTGTGTTTTTGTTTTTTTTAAAAAATGTCCAGACATTTGTTTTGAAGGTCCTGATTTAAACAGCTTTAATCCCTGCTGCTGGGGATTTGAAATGGCTCAGACTGACAGGCATATGTCTCCGGCCAGTACTGAGTCTTGAATGGCAAGATTCCCACCAGACCCAGACCTATACACTTGGGAGAAGGAGCAAGTGTGGGGACCCACACTGCGCATCTCTGCAGGACAGGGAGGTGGTGGGAAGGGACACCCAGCTTATCTGTGTGCAGGCTGTCTTTACTACTCGGGTGTGATTTAGAAACCTCCTTTCCAACTCAAGCAAAGCCCAGTCAAATCAAAAGCTCATGAATTATTTAGGACGTGGCATTTTGAACCAGTTTAGCTCTGCCGAACAGCCTGCCCGCCACTAGAGAGACCTGGCTGCCAGTCATTAAAGTCAGGCAGCCCTGGGTTTCAGGGCTGCCTGGGAGGGTGAGGGGAGACAAGGGGCGCAGACTCACCCAGAGCCCTGCAGCTCCTCCAGGTTGGATGCATTCCATTCAGAGCCCTAGGGGACAGATCACACAGACCCCTGTGAGTGTCACTCGATGGTCTTAAGAGCTGCTTGCGGGAGGCTCGGTTTACCCTAGGCCTGGTGTGCGTGGCACCTCAGAAAGCAAATTCAGATCAGGGGTCTCCCCAGTGAGAAAGAGGGGAGCCGACAGGCACTCACTGGCCTCTAGGCCCTAGGGAAGGAAAAAAAGACTGGAAAATCCGCTCCTGTCTCTTCTTTCCTTTCCTAAGACTCCTACAGCTTCCTACTCAGGAAAGAAGCACTTTCCCATGCCATTAATTAATGGAGGGGGCCTTCTATTTTTTTTTCCTGGGAAGTATTTCGGCAATATTAAAAACGTTCACATCCTCTGGCCCTGTCATTGCGCTTACAATGAGCTATCCTGAGGAAACAATCAGGACTCACACGGAGTTTCAGGGTCACAAAATTGTAAGAACAACCCAAAGGGCCAGCAAGAGGAAATGAATAACATGCATTAGGACCAATCCATATGCTAGAACCATGAAAAGAAATCATACTTTTTGCGAATATTTGATAACATGGAGAAACATCAAACTGACACATAATGAAAAACATTAACAAAAAAAGAAAAGCAGGATATTCAAGTCTATATAGTTTGATTCGTTCCTTTTCTCTTTTCTTAAAGTTATATATACGTACAGAAAAAAACAAACAAACAAAAAATCAGGAAAATAAATACACCAAAATGTTGAGTGATTACCTCTAGATTTGTGGGAGTGAGATGCTTAGTTTCACCTTTAGACTTAATTTATATTTCCAAACTATGTACAACTTGTTTTCATGGAATACTTTTGAAATGATATTAATTAAAAAACAAACTCCGTTTTCTGGGTGCTTGGAGGATGTGGAAGGAGGAAATGGTCGCTGGGCTCTTGGTGGTGGGGGTGTGCCATGGAGTCAGTTCTGACTCATAGCGACCCTACACAGGGTTTCTGAGGCTGTACGTCTTTACAGGAGCAGAAAGACTCATCTTTCGCCTGTAGAACTGCTGCGTTCCTTCACTTTGCTCTTAGGAAATGCTCTTGGGGTTCCGGTGAGCAGTAGAGCCAGCCTTGTCTCCTGCAAACCTCTTTCCCAGAGGACTGTTCCTGCCAGGCGCTGGCAATGTGTGGTACGAGCTGGGCTTTCATATTTTAGGGAGAGGCCCAAACATTAAAATTCCTTTAGTATCTCTCATGGAAAAAGTGACAGGAAGCACTAAACCACAGCAAGAAAACAGGGAACACTCTACTGAGGGTGCAGGGCATTCTTGCCATGATCGCCACCTAGTGGAGGGATAGGAAGAGGTGCTGTTTTCCTGTTGAGGTGGAGATCAGTTGCCCTTGGTCCCCAGAAAATTTTCAAGATGCGCTCTTCTGTGCCATCTACTTGTATACTTAAAAACACAACAAATAAATGAATATAAAAATATCTATCCATACAACTTTTTTCCCAATTGCCATATGTCATTTCCGATACCTGGTGACCCCAAGTGTACAGAGCAGAACTGTGCTCCATTTGGGCTTCTTATGATTATGACCTTTTGGAAGATATCTTCCAAGGTGCCTCTGGGTGGGTTCAAGGTGAGGATACCCTTTTGGGTAGCAGCTGAGCACTTAACTATTTGCACCACCCAGGAACGCCCTGTATCTACACCTACCTAGTCACTGTGAGGACTAAAGTGCATCTGGCCCAATTCATGGCATTTTCAATCCCCTCATATACATGTGAAAGCTGGACAATGAATAAGGAAGACCTTAGAATAATTAATGCATTTGAATTATGGCGCTGGAGAAGAATATTGAAAGTACCATGGACTGCCAGAGGAACAAATCAATGTGTGTTGGAGGAAGTACAGCCAAAGTGCTCCTTAGAAGTCAGGATGGAGAGAACATTGGACATGATATCAGGAGGGACCAGTCCCTGGAGAACAATGTGTTTGGTAAAGTGGAGGGTCAGAAGCTGGAGTGACACAGTGTCTGCAACAATGGACTTAAATATAACAACTGTGAGGTTGGTGTAGGACCAGGCAGCATTTCACTGTTATACACGGGATCACTAGGAGTCGGAACCAACTTGACAGCGCTTAGCAGCAACAATGCCTACCTGATATATATTTGGAGAATTTTTAATGATTTCCTTCAGGTAGAAAGTACATTTTACTCATGTCTTCAACAAGTATACTTCCTCAGCTTTCCTAGGAAGCTATTTTCCTTCAGTAATAATGGCTACCATGGGCCCTGGTGTGGTGCTATATAATAAGCACTAGACTGCTAACTAAGGAGCTCTGGTAGCGCAGTGGTTACGAATCGGGATGCGAACCGTAAGGTCAGCGGTTCGAAACTACCAGCCGCTCCGCGGGAGAAAGATGAGGCTTTCTACTCCCGTAAAGATTTACACCCTCGGAAACCCTGTACAGGGTCGCTATGGGTCGGAACCGACTCAATGGCACTTAACAACAACAACAACAGACTGCTAACTGCCAGGTTGGCAGTTCAAACCTAACCCTATATAGGGTGACTAGGAGCTGGAACTGACTTGATGGCACACAACAATAGCAACATGGCTTCCTTCTGCTGACCTTTTGGTTTTACCTATAGCTCCACCAGGCTCCTATGGAAATGGCACTCAGAGCTTTGACCATGGATCTGGTTGGGTTCTCATAATGACTCCATGAGGAGCAGGGTGAAGGTGACAAGAGGCGTGGAGGCGACAAGAGGCGTGGAGGCCTGATTCCCACCATGCTATGTAGCCTCTCTAATTTTAGAATCATGTCTCCTTCTATCTAGTCTTCTCTGAAGAAGTGCCAGTTGCCTTCTACGGAGATTTAAACCATGAGCAGAGTCTAAGCATGTGACGGAGGTGAAGTGAATCACTGTAAGTTTTGGCCCCAAGACTGTTCTTGCTGTGGGCTTTGGAATGGGGGCAGGGACGGGGGCGTTGGTTGGGATAAGCCCAGAAAAGGAGTTGCACCTCAGTTGTCTGCTGTGTCTACCTACCCTTTTTCCACTTTTAAGAGTCCTGGTGTGGGTGCTGTAGTATAAGCATTAGACTGTCAACTGCAAGGTTAGCGGTTCAAACCCACCAGCTGCTCCTTGGACCCCTATATAGGGTCACTATGAGTAGGAATTGACTCTATGGCCCTTAACAATATCAGGCAAATTTCTAGAATGCGGTGAGTATGCTCCCTCACCATTTGGAGTTAACTGGCTGGGGCCTCTGTGTTACAGCCTGAAGGAGAGAACAGTGGCCAGCTGACTGTGCCTAATGGCTTTCAAACAGCTGTCTGTAGCTTGGAGGGGGTGCCACCTCTCCAACATCTGCCTGCAGGCCAATCAGGAGGGTCAGCAGGGGTGTCCCTGAAGAATTGACAGGTCACCAGGAACTCAAGTTTGGGGTTGGCTTTCCCCTTATTCAGTGCCAGCTCTAAACAATTCAGGTCTGGCTTATACTCCCCACCCCAGATACTGCCACCAGAGGGGCCCCTTACAAGATAAAGGTGATCGAAGATAAGGGAGGGCTTGTCCATCTGTCCCAGAATGAGTAGCATTTCGTTGTCTATGAACTCCTTGAATTCTTTCAAGTTACAGTTCATCTGTTTCTCTAATTCATTACGTATCTGTGGAGGAGAAAATATCAAGAAAATATGTGTTGATGTAAGCAATTGTCTGTCCACCTACAAAGAAAAAAACGTACAACAGAAACAGCTGTCCAAAATGATGTCCCCGCCTCCCTCGTTGGTAAACCCTTTTTCATTTAGACACACTCAGAGCACAGGCGTGGGTAGTGGGAAACGAGGTCACTCAGCTTCAAGTGAAAGCTGGCAGGGGGTGGGGGGAGCAGGAGGGGTGTATGTGTCATTATTCCACATTTGATTCACTGTGAGCTCTTCCTACTGAATTTTAAACATCCACACTTTTACAATTAAACATCAAATACAAATCAACTCATACCCACCACCCTAGTAAGTGAAAACCTAAAGTCCATTCCATCTTGCCTTGGGAGGCATCACAGTATGATCTGGTTGCTATTTATTAAAGAAACAGAAAGGCTGTGTTTTTTCGGAATGGCAGCTTCAGTGTCTCTGAGTCACCTAGCTTAAGCCGGCAATATAATTCATTGTGGTGGTGGTGGTGTGCCGTGGAGTCGGTTCTGACTCATAGGGATTCTGCACAGCGTTTCCGAGGCTATAAATCTTTCGGGAGGAGAAAGATGAGTCTTTCTCCTGCAGAATGGCTGGTAGTTTTGAACTGCTGACCTTGAGGTTAGCAGCCAGCCCAATGTGTAACCAACCACTATGCTACCAGAGCCCCTTATAATTCATTGTATTCTTTGGATAAATAACAACTGAAGAAAAGAAGAAACTGGGTGAATAAAGGAAGGGACAAAAGTTCCATGGTCATACTGTACTTTCTGCACAATAGATCTAAAAATTAAAGTCTAATTTGAGTACTGGTGTGGCACTGTGGTTTAATGCACTGGACTGCAAAGTTGGTTTGAACTGTAAGGGCAGTGGTTCAAGCTCACCAGCTGCTCCTTGGAAACAACAGGGTTGCTATGAGTTGGAACTGACTCAACGGCACTTAACAATTATAAAAATTTTTTTTAAAAGCGATCCAGGAAAATACTGAAAGGCAGGTACAATTTGTGCATGAGGTGTAATCATGTGGAAAAAAGACAGGTTTGCTGTATTTCTGGTAAGATGGCACATGAGTGTCGGGCAGAAGAGGGAAGAAGGGAGAAGGCTTTGAGGTTCAATCTCTATCTCACTGAATTCTCACCCAGGTTTAGAGATTTGCCTAAATATCTCAGCTGGACTCTGTGCTCTTTCTGCTGAGCTCTGCTGTCCCCAGAACTGATGGGGAACAGGATAGATGAACATCCATGCCCTTGCCTGCTAGGATGGTAAGTTCACTTACTTCTTTCGAGGTCACGTTTTCTAGATCCTGGCTCATCATGATGCTCCGCAGTTTGGCTTTGATGAGGCGTTCGGTCCTTTCCCCTTCAGTTGGCCTGAAAAGAAAAGCCCATGAGGGAGAACTACAGGAAACACCAGCTGCTCCTGGGTCTAAACATAGTGTGGTTTGGTCCCATAGATGTGTGTGTGTGTGTGTGTGTTCTCAGGGGGGCAGGAAACCCGCGCCATCTGAAGAAATCCCATAGGGGTCAACAGAAGGTAGAGCAGACCAAGAGGACAGACAGCGGTTTGGAGCCCTCTCCCACTGCCCCTGTTACGGATGGTCAGTACAGCACCCCCAGGCCACTGAGCCCTAAAGTCTCTGCTCAAGAGTCCCTGGGTGTGGGGAAGTCACACTATTGGTCCCCACTGTGCCCAGCTCCTAACAGCAGCATCCTCTTACATGGGGTCAAAATCTGTACTCCCTGTAACTTTTACACATCAGCCATCTAAAAGCTATTCCTCTGACTCATGGCAACCCCCAATGGATCAGAGGAGAACTGTGTTCCATGAGGTTTTTCAATGACTGATTTTGGGGGAAGTAGACTGTCAGGCTTTTCTTCTGAGGCACTTCTGAGTGAACTGAAACTTCCAACCATTCCTTTAGCAGTAGAGCACCACCCTTCTGTACTCAAACATAGCTCATTCCTCCTGGCCAGTCTGGGTGTCCCAGGCCTGTATCACACGGCTTCCAGGCCACTCCTAATTTTGGGTGCTCCTATCTGAATCAGATGTTGCTGCATCAAATTCCAACTCAAGGCTGGCCTGATGTGCATCAGAGTAGAAGTGGGCTGATTTTCAAAAGGGGATTGCTACACCTTTCTTCAAAGATGTCTCTGGGTGGATTTGAACCCCCAACTTTCCAGTTAGCAGATGAACACTTAACTGTCAGTACCACCTAGACTCCAGTTCCCCTCTGCACCCAACAACTTCTGGAGGGAAAGGGAGGCCAGACCAAAGGGAAGGAGAGGAGTTTGGCTGGAGCGAGACGTTCATCAAGGAGCCTGAGATCACGTCAACTCTGCGGCAGCCTCGTGATGCTCCTGATGTACTGCTGCAGCTGCTAAGGCCCTTGGCTTGTGCTTGTACGGCTGTGTACAGGACGTCATATTCTGAATAAGCAGAGGAGGAGGCTCTGGAAAGCCACTCTTGACTAGCTGGAAGAGGGAAGGCTGGGCCCCTGACTACTGCCAAGAGGCCTTCACACCCACATGTGCCTATCATTTTTAAGAGGGGAGAGATTTCACACACTTCTCCCTGCTACAGGCCCTGGGTTAGAACTGTGAATGGCACAACTCCAAGGAGAGATGTCCTGTGTGTTGCAGACCGTGTAAGACTAGTCAGAGGTTCGAGGCCCTCTAGGGCTGAGTGTAACAAATGAGGCCACTGGCAGTTAATGGAAAATTGCTTTTATCTTAATATTCAGGTATATATATTAAATTAATACACTGGAGCCTTTGAAAATCCACAGATAAATGTGATATTTTCCTAAAGCCGAGACTAAAGGTTTCAAGGTTAAACCTTTTCTCCAAAGGATTAACTAAAAATATCTTAGCTACTTCTCGGTTCTTTGTTCTATAGACAAAGAACCCATCCTCCCTAATCCCTTTTCCAGGTGCAGCCCATTCACCTGGGTGTCTCCTGCAGAACTCTCACCTTCCCCCAACTGACCTCAGGGGCTATAGATATGTTAATTGGGCCTGAGACTCCAAGTTGCTGGCCTGGGATTCGAACCAGTGAAGTACAATGTAAAGTTACCTGAATGTCTGGAAAATTACTGATGTTAGCTGTATCCTGTTTTAGTCCCTCCCAGCTTGGTGTGAAACTCCTCCCCTAAATAAAGCAGAGGCCCGGGCCTCCCCAGGTGTGCATTACTGGTTGGAAGGCATGGAGTAAAGATTGCGGTGCATTACTGGTTGGAAGGCATGCAGTAAAGATTGCAGTACATTAAGGATTGGAAGGCATGCAGTAAAGATTGCAGGGCAGTGAGTTGCTGCCTGCAGAGGCCAGGATGCCTGTAGTCCCAAGCCTGCCCACCAGTGATGTATCCACCCTGGCTTTGGGGTGCCTCGTTGTCTCCCTTCTTCTGTTTGTCTGTGTATTCTTTCGCTATCCCTATCGCCGCTGGATCTCCCCTCCTCGTGAACCAAACACTCGTGACAACTATGTCGAGGGAAAACCCCGACACTGTGTAGATTCAGGGTTTGGAGCACCCCGCAGGCATGAAGGAAGCCAGTAGGTCTGTGGGCGGGAGATGGGGGAGGTATCCACACTTACTTGTCCACGAACAGGGCCGGGGAGTCGGGCCGAGTGGACTCCACATCCTGCATGGCATTCCACTCGTTGATGCAGCTCTGCTCAGAGCAGATGCAACTCTCATAGTAGGTGGCCCAGATGAGAGCCACACCCCCAGGGAAGTAGTTGTGCCTCCGGGCCACTTCACAGGCCTTGTGGAGGACCTGCAGGGCTGACCTGGGGGGAGAAGGCAGGAGGGTTAGGCCTGGGAGCCACAAGGAGGGCAGGACTGGGCAGGGCAGGTAGGTAGGTCCTAAGGGACTCATGACTGGCCTCATTCATACACAGAAGAGTGGGGGGGGGGGGCTACAAGGAGGCCCTAAGTGAACAGTTGCCAGTGAACACCCTCATCTCTGTGATATCTGATTTCACTTCCAAAACGGGGATAGGGATGTGGGGTGGGGACGTAACTTCACAACTCTCCCAGACCAGGCTGGTTCACCTGCTGTTTTTCATTCCATCATTTAACTCCAAAGAATTAAGAGCTGCTTTTCTGAAGTGGTCATTACCTCAAACAGAAGACCCACAATGAAGCCTAACAGCTGGAAGGGAAGGGTCTTCAATATGCAACAGACCTTTGTTGTTAAGTACCTCAAGTACCACCTTCTATTTCTCAGCGCGCCCCCCAACCCCCACCCCTGGCAACCAATGTGTTGTGGTTAGCTACAGATAAATGCTCACTGGACTGCAAAGTCAGTTTGTACCAAGGTCGGCAGTTCAAACTCATCAGCGGCTCCTCGGAAACACTATACAAGGTCACTATGAGTCAGAACCAACTGGATGGCACTTAACAAGAATAACCTTTCTGATGGCCACGTCAGGCATGCAGAGTAGAACTGCTCCATAGGGGTTTTCACAAGGCTGTGACCTTTTGGAAGATCCTTAGACCTTTCTTCCAAGCATCACTCTAGTAGTCAACTGTTTAACCATTTGTGCCACTGAGGGACTCAAAATAGTGTAGATGCTTGGGTTTTCTAAGGAAATGAGTTTCCAGAAACTCACTATAACTAAGAAACTACTTGAAGTGGCACAATTGTGGCAGAAGCAATGATAATGAAAATGTAAATATTAATCGTCAATTCAGCCACTTTTGTTTTACCTCTAATTACAAAAATATAGGCGGAACGTTTCACAGTGAATGGGTGAACTAGATTACAATCTAGAGTAGAAGAATGAGGCCTTGGCATGCACATAGGCTGACCAGAAATGGCCTGATATTGCTGTTGTTGTTGTTAAGTGCCATTGTGGCATAAAACATATTGCTTTCCCAGGTTTACATGTCTGTCCTCTCTCTGGGCTGGCTGAGGGAACAAGCTGGAGTTGAGCATTTGACTGCATTTTGTTCTGGTCTAGAAGCTTTTGGAAAACAATGTGGGTTGATTAGAACAACTGATCTTGGGGTACAGAGGAGTAGCTGGACACCTCTTGGTTTACTGCCCAAGGAAGAGGCTCCCACGGTTTTCCTGAATTGCCTGCCTTCTCCCAATAGGGGTTACTCTGGGGGAGTAACTATGAGGACACACAGGAAGCACAACACGGACTCACTGCCCATGGCTTACGGTAATGGAGTCCTGGTGTGGTGCTCTAGGATAAGAACTGGACTCCTACCTGGAAAGTTGGTGGTTCGGTTCAAATCCATCAGTCACATCTTGGAAATCCTATACAGTGTTGCTATGAGTCAGAATCGACTTGACAGCACTTAACAATAACTTCTGGTCCCACAGAAAAGTGTAGTGATTCTGAAACACCTGGTATGACTCCAGTCCTCAGACACTCAGATCTGGGAGTCTCTGTCCAGCAGACTGTGGAGCTGAAACGACTGCAGAGGTGGTTTGGTGCAGAACTCCAGGCCACCAGATGGCCCAGCACTTCCTATCTGTGTAAGACAGGACTCTGTGGTATGGCCAACTCCCTCAACAAATAATAAACCCCACAAGGGCAGGAACCTTCTAGATGCCCTGTGCCTTTCCCTGAAGTGCCTGTATGGTGTGCCAGCTATGATGACTGAGCGGTTTATACTGGACAGCCATGTCACCAGGGGGACCGGACTGCTGCTCTTGGCTCCTGTCCAGTTGGCTCCAACTTAGGATGACTCTGCTGTGGGGCCGTCTTCATGATGGTTGACACACTTCACACTACTGAGTCCTATGTTGTGGCCACTGTAATTTCAAGGACCTTCAACCTAGGAGGTTTCTCTTCCAGCACTGTGTTATTGTTGTTGTGTGCTGTTGAGTTGGTTCCAACTCATAGCAATCCTGTGTCGGGTTTCTGGGGAGTGGCTAGTAGGTTTGAACCACCACCAACAAGGTTTGAACCAGCAACAACAATGCTTTTCCAACAACGCCACAAAAGGACTCCAACACTGTACTGGGCATTTAATGTTGTTGTTTTGATCCACTGACTAATTATCTGAAATAGATCACCAGACCTTTCTTCCTGGTCTGCCTTAGTCTGGAAGCTGCAGTGAAACCTGTCCACCATGGGTGACTATGATGGTATGTGAAATACCGGTGGCATGGCTTCTGGCATCCTAGCGACAGGCCAGTTGCCAGAGTACAATCAACTGATGGAAGAGTGTGTAAAACTAGTACCCCTAAATGCATATCCAAAAAGAAAGCCCTCTGCTTTCCACACTTGGCTAGAAGAATGCTTCTAAGGATGCAATAAAGTGCCCCTGAAGCACACTTACCACATGGCCTGGACAGACACGGGCTTAAAGACGTGCAGTCTCCCTGCTGTGCTCACGCTGAATCCACTGAGATCGAAAAACAGAAGCAGACAGTGTGGTGAGAAATCAGATCATTTCCAGACAACGGAGTACAGGCCCATAGCCCCCCTGGCCACCTCCAGAGAACAAGCTGGTCTCCTGCTGCCTAATGAGGCTCTACAGAGTCAGAGATGGGGTGAGGGCAAGCAAAGATTAGTCCTCAAATCAGAGGCTTGTTTTTAACCCAGCAGCGTGAGTTCTACCAAACACTGAGCCCTGCAGAGTAAGGGACCAGCAGCACGTGAAGAGGTCTCATTTTCCCTCCAAGCCCCACATGTCCCAGCTTCTTTCTTTGATAATTGCCCAGAAAATAATCTGAACTGACAAAAACCAAAAGTGTTCAAAAGAAGTATTTCACCCTAATTTCACCACTTTAACAAATCAAAGTTTCGTTTTTTCCTGCTTCTCATCAATCCTGGAGGGAGTCAGCTACTGGCTGCTGCTGCCTGAGCTGCAGAGCACTGTGGCCTTCTCCCGGGAGCAAACACACTCTGCACCCAGACAGCCCACCGGCCCAGGCCAAGCGGAGTAATTCCTCGGTTGCCTCAGGGTGGCATCTGAGATCTTATAGTAGCTGTTAGTATGTCTCTCCCCAGACACTCCCGCAGACTATGAATGCATGCTAAATATTCCCTGAATATTCATCAGGGAAGTTCCAGGGCTGGCTGGATGAGTTTGTGTCGCTACTCAGAGCGTCTTCACTTGATGCTTTAAGGGAACAATAAATGATTATCATTTACTCTGTTGCTTTTCTTGAACTCTGGCCAGTAGCGGGTCTCCTGCTTTCTTTGATCCTTCATGTAATGTCCAAAGTGTACCTTTTCTTGTGCAGCTGACAGCAAGACAATAGGTTTCTCGTAAGGCTGCTAAAGGTTGACGGTTAGAATCTACCAGCTGCTCTGCAGAAGAAAAGCCTGGCGATCCGCTTCCATAAAGGTGACATCCAGGAAAGCCCTAGGGCACAGTTTTGTGCTATCACCTGGGCTGCCATAAGTCAGGACAGACTTGGCACTAGCTTTGTTTTCGCTGGTGGCAAACACATCATTGGGGTGGTTCTACTGCTAGTGTTAGTCTCAGGGTACCCAGACCCACTTATATCTCGGAGGCGTGTTTGCAGGGATCTTTCGGGAACCCTCCTTACCCGTCTCCATCCAGGTGGATTTTTGTGTCGCTCCACAGTCGGAGCACCATGCCGATGGTGCAGCTTTTACTATGTGGGAGGAAAGAGAAGACATCTGGGGTTAGTGTCTGCTCGTAGTCACACACATCTTCCCTCTCTCCAGCCCACTGTGGGTGACACACTCTACCTGGGACAGGCTGCTGGGCAGGGACCTCCACTACCACCAAGGAGTTCTAGAAGACACGGGGAGGGGACGGCAGCTCAGCAGGGTACTACTCAGTGACCTGTGCTTAGACCCCATGGAGCCACAGACAGTGGGTCTCAGCCGAGCTCAGGGTAAAGAAAGCCACAGGCTGACCTCATGCCACTCCAGGAAAGCCCTTCACACTTGGGGACACACAAGGAAGGTGATGTGGTGGTACAGGGGTTACACTAACACCAATATGGAGGCTAATTTTTGGAAATAAAACCTTTTTTTTTTTGTATCTGTTGTTTTAAAACCCAGCATCACCTGTTTTTGTAGGTGTTTGGGGTTGGTTTTATTTGCCCATCCTAACAGTGAAGAGGAGTCCTGGTGTGGTGGTGCTACAGGCTCCACACTGGTCTGCTATCTACAAGGTCAGCAGTTCAAACCCATCAGCCACTCCTTGGAAACCCTATACAAGGTCAGTATGAATCCTAACCAACTCTATGGCACTTAACAACAGTGAAATGGCACAGGGACATGGGGTGGGAGTGGGGCTCTATCAGAGCGGTGTCCTCATGTTACCATGACAACCCTCTAGGTATTTAGGATAGTGACATCTCAGGAAACACGCCCAGCCCCTTCACCAGGCATCTGGAACTCACATCATGGCTGCCACCACTTCCCAGGTCCTGGGGGAAGAAAGTCCAGCTCCACCTCTCTGAGCCAGATCCCCCCCACTTCCCAACCCCCTAACAGCACCCACAGGGTGGGCTCTTCTCAACCATCTGCCTCTGTCTCAGTTGGGGAATTGGTTTCAGTCATTTACTCTAAGGCAGATTCTCAGATTCTCCATTGTGGTCCTACCCACTGCTGGTGGAAAGGATTGTGTTCTCCTTGCAGAGCTGCAAACTAAAATGTATGCGGACACTGACACAGCTGGCAGGGCTACTGGGCTGTTGGGGGGCTAGACAAAGAGGCAAGAAGGGTACAGAAACCGCTAGAGCTCCGCATGGGCCTGCAGAGAACCCTGGGGCCATGGTGGGTAGGTCTTTTTGGGCACCAACCACTCATGCCTGGGGCTGGTACTGAAGACTCAGGCCCAGCTGGCTCTTGGGTTTGCTAGCTGGAGGCTTTGTTTGAGGAGGCAATGTCAGGAGGGAATGCTCTTAGGTTCAGAGATCAAGCTGTCCAGAGGAAACAAGGCTGGCATCCAGACTGGCCTCCACTAGCCACATCTGTGGTGAAAGGACTGCTGAGGGCAGCTCACCAGGACAGCGAGCAGGGACTTGACCGCTACAACACCATAAACCCCCCACGGCTGTGGTTTTGTGAGTTTCCACTGTTCCTTAGTGACTGCTGTCAGCTGCCGTGGAGTGGGCTCCAAGCAGGTGGCCCTACGGATAAATTAATCACGAAGGGGATAAGCGCAGCCTGACCTCCTTAGTGATTAACAGGGCAGTCTCTACAATAGGTGGGCCTGAGTCTTTCTATATGTGGAAAGCAGAAAAGGAAGGGACAGTTAGGGAAACTGAGTCCTTTTAGAGCAGGTGTGGGGAACCTTTTTTCTGCCAAAATTTACAACAGCATTTGTGGGACATACAAAACTATCAACTTTAAAACCTAGCCTGCTATATTTGGTCACACATTTAATTAACTCACCCCTGTGGAACTGTGGGTTAATGCCCTGGACCGTAAGGTTAATGTGAATCACAAGATTGGTGGTTCAAGCTTATCATCAGCTGTTCCTCGTAAACCTATACAGGGTCTCTATGAGTCGGCACTTAATAACTGTGGTTGCCTTGGCAGGGCCAGACCAAATGATTTCACAAGCCTTATACAGCCTGAGGGCCAGATGTTCCAAACTCTTCCTTTAGAGGAATCATGACCCCTCAAGGATAAAGAGGGTGGGGACTATAGAAAAAACAGCAGCTTCCAAGGCTCCCGTGGCCTGGGGTCACCAAGGGTAAAGAAGCCAGCTGGCTATGACAAGACTCAAGATCCAAGCAGAAGGTGTGTGATGAGGTCCCCTCTGTGGGTGTTACTACAGACTGCAAAACAGTAACACTGAGAGATTAGCATCACACACGCAAGAAAGGACTCAGCGGCAGTGTTCTAACTCTTATAAGACCCCAGCCTGGTTCATGAGCTTGTTTTGCAGGAATGCAGAACTGCTGGCCCTACTGATAAGCAACTCCCTAGTCTGAGCTTGTTTTTCAGGAATGGAGAGCAGCTGGCTTCACTGATGAGCAACTCCCTACACTTTGCCCAAAGATGACCTCCCGGAGGCAATGGACAACCTCTCTAATCACCTCCTAATGTCCTGATATGGGGGCTGCAGGATAATGCACAGAACTACAAGGTCAGTTTGAACCACAAGGTTGGCAATTCAAACACACCAGCTGCTCTTCGGAAACCCTAGACAGGGTAGCTATGAGTTGGAACTGATTTGATGGCACAACAATATTCTGTGATGCTCACCCAGATGGACAGTACCTTCAGTCACCTCCCAATATCCTGTATATTAACCTAGAGGGCACTATCAGGTACGCTGTAATACTGCCTTCCATACCACCTGGCTGAAACACTGCTTTTGTCTTCCCTCTTGGTGGTGGTGGTGGTTATGTGCCGCAGAGTCTGTTCCGACTCATAGCGACCCTGTACAGGGTTTCTGAGGCTGTAAATCTTTATGGGAGCAGAAAGCCTCATCTGTCTCCCACGAAACAGCTGGCAGTTTTGAATTGCTGACCTTGTGGTTCGCAGCCCGATTCGTAACCACTACACTACCAGAGCTCCTTTAGGGACCCAGTAAAATTCCGAAACATCTGACCCTCAGGGCCAGTGCTACTCTCTGGTGTTAGGCCTCTTTTCTCCCTTGGAAAGTGTATAGAGCTCTCTTCTCTGAATTCTTTCACACCCAGCATCTCTGGCCCAATCTAACACAGCACAGAAAATGTCCCCCATCCAAGATGGCCGCTCCTGGGTGCAGACAGAAAACTCTGGAAACTAGCTAGGCACCTGCGGTAGTCATTCTGATGCTGTCTCCTCTAACACCACACGTGTAATCACTCTCACAGGAACCCACTGAAGTTGTCCTTTAGGGGGCAATGGTCACTTCTCTCTATTTTTGGAACAGGGAAATGAAACCTCATGGCAGGAATTTAGAAAAACAAGCTCATACTGCTCTCTACAGGCCAAAGGCTTCTGGTGAGGACCAGGACATTGTCTCTGAGCCAGAGGTGAACACGAGTGTGTCCCGGGGTGGCTGGGAGCTACAGGACACCCAGGCCCCACTGTCCTTAGCACCCTGGGCTCAGATGGCAGCTGCTGCAGGGCTAACAGTAGGAAGATCCCTTTGTCCCCTTGGGTCCCCATCCTCTAACCTCAGGGCCCAGCACTGGTCTTGGGTGTGTGCCTGTGGCAGAGTGTGGTTCCAGCTCAGAAAACTGAGGGAGCAGAGCATGTGCCGTGGGGCAGGAGGAGGGGTTGCAGCAGAGGAAGGAAAGGGGATGTTAGTGTGGGTGGTAATGAGCACCCAGCCCTACTGACCCATCTGCCTGCAGAGTGAACTTAGGGTCCACATGTGTGTTTCCACACCGTGTTCATGAGCTCATGATTGCAACCCTGTGAGACGATAAGCCTCCAACGTTAGCTCCTGATGCCACCCACAGCCCCTGGCAGCATGGAAGAGCGAGAAGTACACACAGGCTCCACCTATGAGTGAATGAATGAATGACTGCAAGCAGGAGGGAGAGGCCGTAGCTGAGAGAGCTCCGGGCGGCACATGAGGAGCTACAGCCCTGCTGCATACTAGGCTGACCTTGGTGGAATCACTTCAACCTCAGGAGCTTCTGTTTTCTCCTGGGTAAAACATGAGTGAGTGATACCTACTCCCAGAGGGAGGGGCTGGGTGGCATAGGTTTAACTGGCTAAAACAAGTTGAAGGTTTGAGACACCCAGGAAAGTTCCCAAATCAAAGGCCTAGCGATCTGCTTCAGAAAAACCAGCCCCAGGAAACCCTTCTGGCATGGATTGAACTGTGTTTCCCGCCTCCAAAGTATGTGTCAGTTTGGCTGGGCCACGATTAGCAGGGATTTGGCAGTTATGTAATGATGTAACGTGGCAGTTATGTGATAATGATCCCCTCCATGAGGTGGTCTGATATGATAAACCAGTAAGAGGATTAAAACACCCTGAGTGAACCCTTAGGACTCCTGGTGTGGCGCTGTATGGTCAGCTCTGGACTGTGAACCACAAGGTTGGCAGTTCAAACCCACCAGCTGCTCCTTGGAAATCCTATACAGGGCCACTATCAGTCGGGACCAACTTGACAGCACTTAACAACAGCAGCTTGCGTAGTGGGTTACGCATTGGGCTGCTAACTGCAAGGTCAGAAGTTTGAACTAACCAGATGTTCAGTGGGAGAAAAGAGAAGACTTTCTGCTACTGCAAAGATTTACAGCTACATAGGGTCACTATGAATGGGTTTGGTTTAGGTTTGTTTTATTGTTTTTCTTCCAATACTCTTGGTCCCATCTCATACAGGAGTATGTCCTGCAACAGTTTTTATCTTACAAGAGATAAAAGGAGAGGGAAGTGAACAGAGATCAGAGGGACCTACTACCACCAGGAAAGAAGAACCCGAGTGGAGTGTGTTCTTTGGCCCTGGGGCCCCTGCACTGGGAAGCTCCTAGATCCAGGGAATGATGGCCGCCGAGACACATGAAGATCTCCTAGGAATTCTGGGCCTGCAGGTGCTGGAAGGAGACAAGGACCTCTCCCCAGAGGCAGGGCTCTGAATTCAGACTTCTAGCTTCCCTGGAACCCTGGTCATGTAGCGGGTTACATGTGAGCTGCTAACCACAAGGTCAGCAGTTCAAATTCATTAGTAGCTTCGAGGGAGAAAGATGAGGCTTTCTGCTTCCATAAAGATTTATAGTCTTGGACACCCTATATAAGATTGCTATGAGTTGTAACCGACTTCATGTCACACAATTACCACCACAGCCTTCTAAACATGAGGATACATTTCTATTTGCTAAGTCATCCCCTTGTGGGTTTTCTGTTAGAGCAGCGCTAGCAGACACTGACGGAGCCAAGTTCTGCCCCGACCATTAGGGGATGCCATGAGTTGGAATCAACTCAACAGCAACTGGTACAACTGGTACCCTAGAAGGCACTTCAGGAATTAAGTGAGATTTTTTAAAAAAATGTTTTATTGTGAATTATGTGATAGTTTATATGGGAAAACATTAGTTTTACATTCATTCTATCATATATCGTCTCATTGTAAGTGAGATGTTTTCACAGGCAGTTTGCAAACAATAATGTGCTCTTCAGTGTAAGTAAGAGAGAGGAAGATAGAAGAGCCAGACTTTGTGAAATTTCAGAAGACAGAATCTAGATGAGCACATTCTACAGGGAGGCAGGTTTTGGTTCAGAGTCAGAAGGCAGTATTAGGAGAGGACCATGTTGGGTAGAGGAAGTTCCTGTCCCTGCAGGCACTCAGAAAGACTGGGAAGCCATTTAAAAAGCAAATAGAATCTCACGTTACACACTTTACTACTTTAAGAATCTAGGCATCAAGGGCTCTGGCTATTTCTGAATGTGTGTGGCCCGACAGTGCCCCCATAGGAAGGACTGAGCCCTGGGGAGAGCCCTAGATAAAGCACCATTCTTTCAGGTCTCCAAGTTCTTCAGAGCTCACATCCAAAGGGGTTATGTTACAGATTCTCCTAGAGCAGTGGGGTTGTTGTTAAGTGCCGTTGAGTAGATTTCGACCCATAGCGACCCTGTATAGGATTTCCAAGGAGCAGCTGGTGAGCTTGAACCACTGACCTTGCAGTTCAAATGACTTTGCAGCCTGATGCATTAGCAGACAGCGCCACACCAGGATTCCAGAGTGGGAAACCTTTTTTTTTTCTGTCAAAATTTATAATTATCATTCACGGGCCATATAAAATTATCAACTTAAAAATTAGCATGATATATCAAGAACATAATACATGAAGAAAGCAAAAAGTCATTAAGAAAACAAGAAAGACGGAAAAGGTCAAAATGGATGTCAGAAGAGACACTGAAACTTGCTCTCCAACATAGAGATGCTAAAGCAAATGGAAGAAATGAGGAGGTCCAAGAGCTGAATAGAAAATTTCAAAGATCAGCTTGAGAATATAAAGCCAAATATTACAACAAAATGTGCAAATATGTGGAGGCAAAAAACCAAAAAGGAAGAACACGCTCAGCACTTGTCAAGCTGGGGGATCTGAAGAAAAAATTTAAGCCTAGACTTTCATTACTGAAAGATTCGCTGGGTAAACTACTGAGTGATGCAGAAAGCATCAGGAGAAGATGGAAGGAATACACAGAGTCATGGTACCAAAAGGAAATGGGTCATGTGAACCGTTTCAAGAGGTAGCATATGATCAAGAGCCAATGATACTCAGGGAGGAAGTCCAAGATGCATTGAAGAAATTGGCAAAGAACAAGGCACCAGGAATTGATGGAATAAAAATAGAAATCGTTCAAGAAAGTGAGGCTGCACAGGAGGCACTCACTCATCTCTGCCAAGAAATTTGGAAGACAACTATCCAGCTGACTGATTGGAAGAGATCTGTATTTGTGCCCATTCCAAAGAGAGGTGACCCAACAGAATGCAGAAATCATCGGACAATCCCTTTGATATCCCATGCAAGTAAAGTTTTACTAAAGGTAATACAGAAACGGCTGCAAAGCATACATTGACAGAGAACTTCCAGAGGTTCAAGCCAGATTCAGGAGAGGCTGTGGAATGAGGGATATCATTGCTTATGTCCAATGGATCTTGGCTGAAAGCAGAGAATATCAGAAAGATGTTTACCTGTGCTTTACTGACTACGCAAAGGCTTTCGATTGTGTGGATCATGACAAGCTATGGACAACTTTGCGAAGTATGAGTATTCCAGAACGTTTAATTGTGCTCATGAGGAACCTGGACCTGGACCAAGAGGCAGTTGTTCGAATAGAACATGGGAACACTGAATGGTTTAAAATTAAGAAAGGTGTGTGACAGGGTTGTATTCTTTCACCTTACTTATTCAACCTGTATGCTGAGCAAATAATCCGAGAAGCTGGGTTATATGAAATAAAACATGGCATCAGGATTGGAGGAAGACTCATTAACAACCTATGATATGCAGATGATACAACTTTGCTTGCTGAAAGTGAAGAGGACTTAAAACGTTTACTGATGAAGACCAAAGAGCACAGTCTTCGGTATGGATTACAGCTCAATGTAAAGAAAACAAAAATCCTCACCACTGGACCAATAAACAACATTCTTATCAATGGAGAAAAGACTGAAGTTGTCAAGGACTTCATTCTCTTGAATCAACTACCAACACTCACAGAAGCAGCAGTTAAGAGATCAAACGACATAATGCATTAGGTAAATCTGCTGCATAAGACCTTTTGAAAGCGCTGGAGAGCAAAAATGTCAGCTGGACTGACCCAAGCCACGGTATTGTCAATAACCTCATATGCATGTGAAAGCTAGACAGTGAATAAGGAAAACCATAGAAGAACTGAAGCTTTTGAGTTATGGTGTTGGAGGAGAATATTGAAAGTGCCATGGGCTGCCAAAAGAACCAACAGATTTATGTTGGAAGAAGTGCAGCCAGAGTGCTCCTTGGAAGCCAAGATGGCCAAGCTTTGTCTTTCATACTTTGGACATATTGTCAGGAGGGACCAGTCACTGGAGAAGGACATCATGTTTGGTAAGGTGAAGGGTCAGAGAAAAAGAGGAAGACCCCCAATGAGATGGATTGGCCAAGTGGCAGCATTGATGGACTGAAGTGTGGCAACAGTAGTGAGGTTGGTCCAGGATCGGGCAATGGTCGCTATGAGTCGGTACTGACTCGATGGCACCTAACAACAGCAACATATTTGGTCAAACATTTTATTAACTCGCCCCTAATGTGATAGCTGGAACTGCAGTTGCCTTGGAAGGCCCAGACCAAATATTTCCAGGGCCTTATGCAGCCCCGAGGGATGCCTGGTGTGGTGCTGTGGGTTAATGTGCCAGACTACAAAGCCGTTTGAACTGCAAGGTCGGTGGTTCAAGAACACCTGCTGCTCCTTGGAAACCTGATACAAGGTCGCTATGGATCAGAACGATGCGATGGCACTTAACAACAACAATAAACACACATCCCTGAACTTATACATCCCACAGGCCAGATGTCCTCACTCTGTTATAGACCCTTGCAGATTTCAGAACAAGCCCAAGGCCACACGATGCTGAGCAAGCCCTACCTCCCTATATGTACGGCAGGAACGTTTCTCATTGTGCTATTGTATGCTGGGGAAAACACCTAGAGAGAGATGCCTGCTTTTCTTGAAGTTGGGTTCCTTTTCCTTTTATTCACTGGCACCTGGTTTTCAGCAGTTGCCAGCTCTCTTTCAGTTACCAGCTGAGTTACGGCTTCCGTGGCTTTGCTTTGTTCTTTTGTTGCTGCCATCTCCCTGCTCTGCTCCTAACCCTGAACTTGCCCAATTGCTCACTGGTCCTGCACAGCATCGATGTAAGGGCCTTTGACACACCCTCTCTTCTCCCTCCCTCTTGTGTTCCCACTCAGCCCCCACTTCTGGCCATCACTCAGCATGTCACCCAGGACTCCTACTCCAAGTATGGGGTGGCTACGGTTGCCTTCCTCACTCAGCTTATAGGCTCTCTGAGGTCAAGAACAGTGTGTGTTATTGCTCCTTTGTTTACCTGGGCCATGTCTATTGCCTCATACGCTGGGGAATGCAAATAAATTGTTTGCTTAATGAATGAAGTAGGCAAATGGCAAAGTATAATGGAAGCCTGCTTTGATCTAGTTTTAACAGATCCAGGCTTTGAAATGATATCATACACATTGATTCATCCTGGATGAGATGCGTTGTTCACCCTTATTCCACATACACAGTGGTCAATGATGTAACTCACTTGACCTCCAGGCAGTCACTGGGAAATGCCAAGCCTCTCTCAGAGCACCTAACAAAGGGTCTGATAACAAGAACTTGGGAGTCTGTCTTCCTTCTGTAGTGCCGCTATAAGACAAATACCACAAAGTGGATGGCTTTCACAAACACGTTTGTTTTCTCACAGTTTAGGAGGTTAGAAGTCTGGACTCAGGGCACTGGCTCTCTGTGGGCTCTAGGGGAAGGTCCTGGTCTCTTCAGATGGTTTCCTGGCTCCTTGGTGATCTCCATGTGGCTAGGCATCTGGCTTCACCCATCTTTACTTCTTTAATCTGCTGCTTTCAGGTTTTGTTAAGAGATGGACTCAAAACACACCCTACATCAACCCTGCCCCACAAACATAACAAAGACAACCCATTCCTGAATGGGATGTTAACAACAAGCCTAGAGGTTAGGATTTACAACCCGTATTTTTGGGGAACACAATTCAATCCATAAGAGAATGCATGGATTACTAATATCGGGCTAAGCACTTGACACAGAGTCTACCATTCACTCGTATTGCTGGAGTACCCTACGTTAAATCTCTAACAATTGTCTAACTTTTCCAGAGGCTGGGTCTAGTACAGCACCTGACACACAAGAGTGGGCTTGGCGGATCCTCCACATCTGGTGCCATGGTTACCCCTGCCATCTTCTGCAGGGCTGGGCCCATGGAGACCTTTTTCCAGTAGCAATTCTAGTTCCATCCACTATGGACTGAATTGAGTTGCTATGTAGTGGTTATGAACTGGGCTGTGAACCGCAAGGTCAGCAGTTTGAAACTACCAGCTGTTTTGCGGGAGAAAGATGAGGCATTCTGTTCCTGTAAAGATTTACAGCCTCGGAAACCCTGTACAGGGTCGCTATGAGTCAGAATCGACTCCACAGCACATAACAACAACAACAACAACCCCAACAAAGGAGCCCTGCAGGTGGAGTGAGTTACGTGTTGGGCTGTTAACGTTAAGGTCAGCAGTTTGAATCCACTGGCTGCTCTGCTGGCAAAGATAAGGCTTTCTGCTCTCATAAAGATTTACAGCCTTCAAAACCCTATCCAGGGTTGCTATGAGTCAGAACTGACTCAACGGTACCCATAAACATCCACCCCACCAAAAAACGCATATTGATGTCCTGGCCCTTGTTCTCATGGATCTGATCCTGTTTGGAAATAGGGGGTTTCCTTTGTTATGTTCATGAGTCCACACCAGAATGGAGTGGGACCTAAAATGAATCACTTCTGAGTTCTAAAAAGAGCAGAAAAACACAGGGTCACACGCACACAAGAGGGAGGGTGATGTCATACAACAAAAGACATGCACAACTGGTACCTCTACCAGCCCAGCTCCTAACCTCAGGGTCAGCAGTTAGAAACTACAAGCCGTTCTGTGGGAGAAAGATGAGGCTTTCTGCTCCCCTCGGAAACCTTAGAAGGGTTGCTATGGGTTGGAACCAACTCAACGGCACTTAACAACAACAACAACTAGAAGCTGAAATAGACAAAGAACACCCCTCCCCCCTGGGGGCCACAACCTAGATGCAACTTCTAGATGTCTGAACTGTGAGAAAAAGCCTATTGCTACTCTTTAACGTCGCCCATTTGTGCTCTTCTCTCTAACAGCAGCACTAACTAAGACCCCATCACAGATGGGCTCCTCCCATTAGACTCACCTTTCCTTACTGGAAAAGTCGACTCCCAGCAGGATACTCTCTTCTGTGTCCTGGCGTCCGCTGCTGTCCACCACCACCATGTACCGGATGCGGTCTGCCCAAGCGCTCTCTAGGCGCACGGCCTAGACCGGGAGAAGACAGTATGGTCAGCCTTTCAAGGATGTGCCCCCCACATCCTTTGCCAAACCATAAGCAAGGAGCTTTGTTTTCTACCTATTCCTACTGGGAGTTTAGGAACTGAGATGCAATTCTTTTTCTTTTTTTTTTTTTTCGTTTTTTAATGTTTTATTGTTGAGATGCAATTCTTGAGAACAAAACCATGGCTCATTTAGATCCCTGGCACCAAGACCAGTGACTGGTCAAAGTGAATGAACAAATGAAGTTCAGAAAGTGAAGATTCTGATTCAATCCAGGTGAACAGAAAGGTCTTATGCAGTCCCCCACATGCCTGTTTGGAAACTAGGCCTCTGGGATTTCAAATACCAGCAGGGTCACCCATGGGGGAGAGGTTTCAACAGAGTTTCCTGACTAAACAGACTAGGAAGAAAGGTCTGGGGGGTCTACACCCCAAAATCAGCTAACAAACCCTATGGATCACAAGAGCACACCGCCCCATTGCAGGTGCTGGTACGGGTCTCATTTCATTCTATTATATGTAAGAGAATCATGGGTTGGTGCCACCTCAACAACCACCAACAACAACAATGGCGAGACCCAACACGTTCCTTCAACAGCCCTGTGGGTTACTGAGGAGCCAACCTGGATTGAGCTTTTGTGAATAATTTGGGAGATTGGTTCCTGATTCCCACCTATGGTTCATGAATGATTTCCACCCAAATCTCCCAATTCAAACTTCGCACTTGCCCCTCTCTTCTTCTTCTTCTTTTTTTTTTTTTTTTTAATGTTTTATTGTGAATTATGTAATAGTTTACATGGGAGAACATTAGTTTTACATTCATCCTGTCGCATATCATTTCATCGCTATGGTTACAATTCCCTCCATTCTCACTCATCTCTTCTTACCAGCTTGATTCTGTCTTCACAACGCAGAAGGTTGATCATCACTTGAAGGTGTTGGGGCAAGTCACCTGTTGGACCAAAAGAGAAAGAGTGAAAAGTTTACTCACCTACTTTCCGACAAGAGGACCTGGGACAGGACTTAGAAGTGAAAACATCTCTGCTTACATCACTGGAGAAGCATCCCCAAATGTACCCTTGCCAGTTTTCTTGCCTCAGTCCTGAATATTATCCGAAAAAGGCAAAGATGTGGCTTATGACTGTGCTGTGACGCATTGTTTCCATTTTCTGAAATAGTGACAATATGGATTTTTTCTTTTTAAAACATAAAATTTGGAGGAGCCAGATAAGCCACCTCATCCAAGCAAGCTTGGCTTTCAGGGTGGGGTAGCAGGTGGCAGATACATTGCTGGACTAAGGGAGAACTAGAAATGAGTCTGAGAAGGCTCCCTGAATGGGACAAATGATTAAGTGCTGGATTACTAGCGGACATACTAGTATTCTGACACACACACCCTCCCAGGCACCTCGGAAGACAAGCCTAGTGATCTGCTTCTGCAAGGTCACAGCCTTGAAAACCTTATGGAGTACAATTCTACCCTGCATACATGATGGGGTGCAGTGAATTATTTAGTCTATTCTAGCCATAGTCTTTGTAAATTCTCTCAAAACAACTTTTTTCCTGATGGGTCTGGGCAAGTGAAGATGGGGGGAGAGGCTGAAGAATTATATAGTTCATTTGTGGGTGACT
>NW_006408660.1:1313006-1314367 GCF_000296735.1 Chrysochloris asiatica
CCAAGGATAGCGCTAGGAGCAGCAGCAGCGGAACCAAGAGCCAGAGCATGAGACCGAGGGGTGGGATTTCTAGCCTGCGGAGCAAGTAAAGCTGAGTGCCTTTGGGCAGGAGGCTTGCTAGCAGAGTAAGGTGCCTCCAGGCACTTAATTGGGGGCGGAACGAGAATCAAGTGCCTTCAGGCAGAGGCTTAAGGAGGAATGGCGTGCCCTGTGAGTAATCATCAGCAGCCCGAGCTGAGCTTTGTAATATTGCGTGGACAGAGAGAGGCCTACCTGTGGACATGGCTGTCCTGACTGGAGGAGCTGGGCCCTGAACATTTCTGACCCTGCGTTGTTACCTATTAACTTCTTGAGTATGATGTCTGAGTTCTGAGTGGCCACAGCTATGAATGATCAGATCCAGGTGAGTTGGAGATGCTGCTGTGGAAGGGATGGTTTAGGGCTCACTTTTGCACACGGGGTCACTGTGAGTCGGAATTCAGGCAGTGGCACCCAACAACAGCAATCTTACAGAAGGCCTAGGGTTATGGATCAGTTTGTCTCTTTAAAGTTTTCTGCATTTTCTTGTTGTTGTTGTGAAGTGCTGTCAAGTCAGTTCCAACCCATAGTGACCCTGTATAAGGCTTCCAAGGAGCGCTGGTGGGTTTGAACCACTGACCTTTTGTTTCAAACTGACCTTGAGGTCCAGCACATTATCCTGCAGCACCTCACCAGCACTCCATTGTTGTTTAGTACCATTGAGTCAGTTCTGACCCATAGTGACCCTCTATAGGGTTTCCGAGGAATAGCTGATGAGCTTGAACCGCCAACCTTGCAGTTCAAATGGTTTTGCAGTCTGGCTCATTACCCACAGTGCCACACCAAGACTCCATAAGAGAGATTATTTCTATAACCAGAGGGGGCATGTTTAAGTGGTGTAGTGCTCTGCGATAAAGCACTGGATCTCAAGGTTGGTTTGAACACAAGGTCAAAGGTTCAAACTCACTAGCTGTTTCTTGGAAGCCCTATACAGGGTCGCACCACGGCACTTAACAACAACAACATAGGTAGTAGCCCTGAAGTAGAATACAATCTGTTACTTTACTCTTTTCTTGCTAAAAATTAGGTATTCTACTTTTTGGTAATTTAGAGAGGCAATCATCCAGGGAGGTGGCTCATAAATTTCTCTGACTGCGAGGGGAGGCATCTTGGGAAGGCTCAGGGCAGAGAGACTCCTAAAACAAAGGTGCTTCATTACTAAGTGGCACAGCAGCTGTGTTCCAAAGGGCCTCTAACGGCAGGATTTTCTGGTGTAGGTTACCACGCCTTTCTGTTTTGAAGGTTCTTATTGTGGATTGAGTGAAAGTTTACAGGGCATATCA
>NW_006408660.1:1318302-1323413 GCF_000296735.1 Chrysochloris asiatica
TTGGTCATTGTGACATAACTCTGGATTTAATTTTCGGCCTATTTCCTTTTTAGTCTGCCTGTCCCACTCCACAATCCCCATACAGGCCTTTTTCTTAGTGATTAACAGTTCAGGACCGGCTGTGGCTGTTTTGCACTGCTGTTTGGTTTTAAGTGGAAACTGTCACTTTAAATTTCGAGGAGATCTGTGCACATGCTTAGTAGAACCCTCTGGGGGTGGGGGTGGAGGTGGAGGTGGGGTGTCCACTCGCTCAGGCATCCCCTCTATTCACCAGAATTGAGGTGCAAAGACAGCAAGGGACCAATGAACAGATACAATAAAAAATAATGTCCAGACCTTTATCTCTACAGTTCTGTCACGCGCCCTCTGATCCTTCCCCAACTTGGTCTTGCCCAAGATGGAGACTCTGGGAACAGCTGAGTGTCCTGAATTAGAAAGTAATGGATTTCTTACTTTTGCTACAAATTCCCCTAGCTGTAAGCCTTCCAACCTTCTAAATATTCCTTTATATGTGGTTCTGAGTTTGGGGACCATCCCCTGAGCCTGCTTGGTCTAGTATTCTGTGTTGTTGCTGACAGAGCTCCTCACTGCACTTCCTCCTGATCCACCATCTTGTTTGTTCTCCCAGGCCTTTCTTTTGAGGCCCCTCTGGGTGGACTCCAACCTACAACCTTTCTGTTCACAACTGGGTAGATAATCACTTGCACCCACCAAGGGCTCTGACACACACGGGGTTGCCATGAGTCAGAGTTGAGTTGATGACAACTGGTTTGGACACAGTGGTGGCTCCATGGTAGAATCCTCGCCTCCTGTTCAGAAGATTGGTTTATCCATCTGACCAGTACACTTCATGTGCAGCCACCAACTGTGTGTTAGTGGGACTTTCCCAGATCAACTTCTAGACTAGGAAGATGGACTCAGAAGAAAGACCTGGCGATCTACTTCTGAAAATCAGCCAGTGATAACCCTGTGTATTACAGCAGTCCAATCCACAGCCCATCCTGGGAATGATGCCGGACAACGTCGTGGGTGACTCTAATGCAACTCCCTCAACCCCCTGCTCCCATTTATGCTTTTTACTAAATGCTTGCATGGGCTTGTTACTGAAGAAAATATTCAGCTATGAAAATGCTGATCTAGTCTGATCTACTGATGTATTCTGCTCTATTACTGATCTATTCTGGTCTAAGGATTAACTCATAGAAAAATCTGTAACAATTGATTAAACCTTTCCTCCCCTGAATTAGAATTCCCTTTTTTAAGAATTATCATACATATCATCCTTCGAACCCCAGAAACGTCAATGCTGTTTGCCTATTCACACACTTTGAGAAAAAGTGTTGTATTTTCGCCTTCTATAAAAAGCACTGTTTTAATTTGAAGGCATCAGGACCTAGAATGTCCAGGTTGCACTTCCTGCCTCCAGGTTATTAGAAACATACCTGTCTTATCTGGTCACTCCCAGGATGGGATTCCAGAGAGTAAAACACATACGCTGGCCCCATTTCCCATCAGGAATACTTTGGAAATAGTGGTTCACGATGCCAGGAAGGCAGAGAGCTTGCTGTGCCTCTCCCTGAGCCCACACAGAGCCTCGTCTGCTGTGGAGCGGCATCACAACGACACAACCACACGTCCCAGAGGAGACCAGACACAAATTCCCTGTCTGAGCAATGCCAAAATCAAAGGGACATTTTCCACACGCACTTCTATCTGTGGGATTGTTTGCTGACGTGTGGAACTGCTGACTTGCGTAAGTGCCAGCCCATCTGGCATCAACGCCAGGCTCTGGAGCTGCACTGGTCACTCAGCACGGACAAGCAGGGACGCCTTCCTCAGGGTAATCAACTGCTTCAGCCTGCCTGAGCTGTCTCTTGTCCACACCTTGAGGGTGCAGGGCCAACTAGCCAGGTCTTCCTTCCTCCTCTCAGGCACATTTCAAAAAGAGAGGAACCGGCTTTACTAAGAAATTTTACAAAGAAGCTTTCTCTGTGCTCCCCTGAGCACACACTAAGAAAATACTCTCTGAAATGAATGAGAACAAGGTAACCAAGATCACTGAATCATGTGGTTGTTGTTGTTGTTGTTGCACACACTAAGAAAATACTCTCTGAAATGAATGAGAACAAGGTAACCAAGATCACTGAATCATGTGGTTGTTGCTGTTGTTGTTGTTGTTAGGTGTCATGGAGTCATGGGGGTAGAAATGGTTAAATGGAAACCTAATTTGCAGGGTAAACTTTCTCTTTAAACACAGTAAAATATTATTTTCAAAAAATAAAACTATCCTTTGAATTCAAAAAATATGATGCCTAGTGAACGCTGAGCATTTGTTTTGTCGAATACGCTAGGGTAGAAGACAGGATTGGTGGATCAATTCCAACAGGGCAAAACCATTAGGAAATCCAGGAATAAAGGTTGGGCTCATCATGAACTTGAAGTCATTACAATAATTATAGCTACCATATGGATCAGCACTGGACGTCTAACTACAAAGTTGGTTGTTCAAACCCTCCAGCCGCTCCTCGGAAACCCTACAATCAGAACCCACTTGACGGTACTTAACAACACACATATACTTACTGAGTACATCTTGTGAGAGATGCATGTTACATGCATAATTCTTAATGCTCATACTATTTTATGAAGTACCAGTATCCAAGGCCCATTTTAAAGATGAGGAAACTGAGGCTAATGAGAAGATGGACAAGGAGAACTACTCCTACTTAGGAAGTCATAGGAGTCAGGTCTGTCCTAAATTCTGCTTTTCTTATGCATGATGATCATATCATTTCATCGCTTCAAATAGACTTAAAACCTTGATGATAAATATCAGTGTGAACATACTGATTTGCCCTGGTGTCTGTGGTAAATGACAAGGTTCAAAATACTAGCCTAAGCACTGAGGTCTAAAATGAGGCGGAATGACTTCAAGTTCAGCACACAAAATGATTACAGGTGGTGAGAAAACTGACGCCAATTGCTGGCTGGTTTCAGCTGTGGATGTTCTGAGTGTTTAAGGCCCTTGCAGCTCACAAACATTCAAACGTGTTCCTTTACAGGCTATGACCTTTCCCAAGATTCATGCAAGTTGCTTTCAGTTTCAGAGTCGAGCCACCAAAGAAAACCGATGCTATTACTTTAGGTTGTTGTTGTTGCTAAATGCCATCGTGTACGTTCCAACTCATAGAGACCCTGTATAGGACTTCCAATGAGTGGCTGGTGGGTTTGAGCCACCAACCTCTTTCAGCAATCCAGTGCTTAACCTACATCGCCACACCAGGATTCCTATTATGCCAAATTGTTGTTAAGAGCTGTCGAGTCGGTTTCAATGCATAGCAAGAAGCAGCTGGTGGGTTTGAACTACCGACATGTCAGTTAGTAGTTCTTATACTACAGTGCCACACCAGTATTGCAGTATGGCTGTTAGAGGCTTAAAGAAATTCCCCAAGTAGGAGTTTTCCAAGTGCTGGGAGAAATGAGAGCTGCCCACAACTGGATAGATAGTACCCTTAAATGTTTATTTTCAAGGGAACAGCCTTTGGCTCTTAGGTGTTGGGGTGCTTTTGTTAAAAAGTCAAAATGTCACCTAAAATCTGCGGTCAGCTGATTCACTGAGTGTAGGAAATCTCTGCATCCAGACACGTTGCCTCTGGCCACGTTATTCTCTAGCAGACACTCCTGTTCCAAAGGTTCGCTGCTCCTGTCCCATCCCACCTAGAAGTAGCCACCTAAGCCTCTCTCTAGCCTATGCATCACAAACCTGGACCCCATCATTTCTCTTGCCTTAAAAACTAGCAAGTTGCTCACCACCAGTAACAGAAGGCTCCTTTGCTGCCCAGAAAGTTAAGTTCCAACTTTAGCAGATCAAGCAAGTGCCCTCACCTGCATGCTTGTGGGGATGCTGGAGACTCCGTGGGCCTTGGGGGCTGCTTCCTTGTTGTAAGAAGAGGGCTGCTCCCTTCACCATGAAAAAGCTCTCGCTTAAGCTGGGAAGAACAAAACCAGAATGTGGTTAGTCTGGAATTCAGAAAACGAGCTGGACAAAAACAAGCTGCAGAGGAAAAGCGTCAGAGGGGACACAGGGCATGGAAAATGCAAATGCAATGACATGGTTTTCTAACAACTTCCTGGCATACTCTTCGCAAACCTGTGAAATAATGTGGCTGCTGCTGGGTACCACTGCATTGATTTTGACTTCTGGTGACCCTAGAAGTTTTTTTGTCATTGAGAATAACACAGCAGAGCAGACACCAAGTTGGCAATGTATACATGTATATTTGTAGTTGTGAAGTGCTGTCTGACTCATAGTGACCCTGTGTAGAGTTTCCAAGGAGCGGGCTGGTGAAATTGTAGCAATTTCTACATATACACTTAGGTGACATTAATTATATTGATGCTTTTTCTGTCCTTTTATACCATGGACATAAATCTGCTACCTCCTAGGTTTCCTATTTGGAGCTCTAGTGTGCACTGTGGGATAGCACTGGACTACTAACTGCAAGATTGGCAGCTCAAACCCAGAAGCCAATCCTTGGAAACCCTATAAGGGTCGCTATGAGTTGGAACTGACTCAAAGGCACTATGTACCCTCCAGAGTCGCTGCTGCTGATTTGATCCCACATAGAGAGCTCTGGTAGCGCAGTAGTTACCAGTTGGGCTGTTAACCTCAAAACTACCAGCCGTTAAGTGGGAGAAAGATGAGGCTTTCTGTTCCCATAAAGATTTACAGCCTCAGAAATCCTATGCAGGGTCACTATGAGTCAGAACCAACTCCATGGTACATAACCACCACCACCATATAGTTTTTTAAAAAGGTGCAATGCTGAAAAGAAACATTCTTTTTCATCAAAACTGTGGTTTAAGCAAAACTCCTGTAGTTTTTTTGTTTGTTTGTTTGTTTTGGTTTAAAGTTTAAAGATGATCTCAGGGCAATAGTTTTGAGGTTCATCCAGTCTCCTAGGCTCTAGAAAGTCTCCAACTTTTCTCACCTTTACTGTTTCTTGGCACCCGCCTCTGATGGAATGCAAGTCAGAAGAAATTATGTTTTCAGTCTTGGTACGAGGGTGCTTTGGAAAGTTCGTGGTGAAAATTCCATTACTTTTTCATTC
>NW_006408660.1:1324198-1333309 GCF_000296735.1 Chrysochloris asiatica
TCTCCCACGGAACAGCTGGTAGTTTCGAACTGCCGACCTTGAGGTTAGCAGCCTGATTCATAACCACTACACTACCAGAGCTCCTCCAAATGCTTTTAGTATATCCCAAATGTTCTATACTGAGTCAATATAAACTTTTTGCAGAAACTAAGACTGTATAAAAAAAGAGAACTCTTTAGCTATTTGTTAAGTGCTGTCGAGTTGGTTCTGACTCACAGCAACCCTGTATAAGGTTTCTGAGGAGTGAATGGCGTGCCTGAACTGCCGACCTTGCAGTTCAAAGCAAACCTACAGACTAGCGCAGTAATGTGCAGTGCCATACCTGGACTCTTAGTTATTAATTACTACCAATTACTTAAGGACACTATTAACTCAGAAAATTATTCATAAGATACACCAAAATGTTAACAGCAGATTTTTACGGGGGTCAGGGGTTGGGGAAACAGTTGTTGAATCACCTGTGATTATTTTCTTTTTATTTCTTAGTATTTCCCAAATGTTCAACATTGAACCAATATTAACTTTCTTGTTGTGTTGTTAAGTACCACAGAGTCAGTGCCAACTCATTTTCTGACGTTGCGGTTAGCAGTCCAGTGCTTATTCTACATGACTATTTTTGATTTTCAAAGCAAATAAAATACATACTACAAAATGGCAAAAGGACAGTAGCAAAATATTTTTCTTTTTGAAAGACCACAGTTCAGATTATAAGGGAACTATAAACATCAGCAACTCCTTTTTGAGAAACCAAGTAACATGCACATGATTTAAAGGGAAAATCCCTAAGAAAGAGCAGTACTTTTTTTTTCATTAGAGCCCTGGACTTGTGCAAATGGATTCCCAAAAACAATATAAGGGTTTTTCCCGTGACATAAAAAACAAGCAAAATCACTTATAACCCAGACATCTAAAATTAGTAGTTAAACATTCTAATCCTGGAATAAAAAAAAACAACACGGCAAAATCTATCATTGTACATTGTTGTTGTTGTTGTTGCTGTTAAGTACTGTGGAGTTGGTTCCGACTCATGGTGACCCTGCACAGGGTTCCTGAGGCTGTAAATCTTTACGGGAGCAGAACACCTCATTTTTCTCCCGTGGAACCGCTGGTAGTTTCGAACTGCCCACCTTGAGGTTAGCAGCCCGATTCATAGCCATTATGCTACCAAGGTGCTAGGAAAATATACCACGGGAGCAAGCATGTAAATTAGCCAACTCAACAATGCTGTAGTGCTACGTGCCTCCACACTAACATGTTAAGTTTTCTGGTTGAACTCTAATGCATGCTACAACTCCAAACCACACTCACTGCCATTGAGTTGATTTTGACTCATAGCAAACCTGTGTGGGGTTTCCCATAAGTCTGTATGGGAGCAGAATCCTCATCTTTCTTGCGTGGAGCAGCTGGTGGGTTTGAACTCCCGACCTCTTGGTTAGCAGCCCAATGCTTACCCTACAGACACACCAGGGATCATCAGCCACAGAGCGTGGGTGTTCACATAGCTGACCTCTTCTATTCAGTCCTTTGACTTCAATCTGTGTAGGACTCTAATCTCTCCAACACACTGCCAAACTATCCTGTCTACCCTACTGTGTGCTGTCGAATTGGTTTCCAGTCATAGCAACCTCTGTGATAGAGTAGAATGGTCTTGTAGGGGTTCCCAAGCTGTAATTTTTATGGGGGAGTCCTGGTATGGTGCTGAGGGTTAATGCACTAGACAGCAAGGTTGATGGTTCAAGCTCACCAGCCATTCCTCAGAAACCTTACACAGGGTCGCTATGAGTTGGAACTAAACTAGACGGCACTTAACAACAATAACAATCTTAAGGGAAGGAGCCCTGGTAGCACAATGGTTAAGTGCTTGGTTGCTAACCAAAAGGTCACTGGTGCAAACTCACCACTGCTCTTTGGGAGGAGAAAGATATGACAGCCTGCTTTTATAAAAATTGTGGCCTTTGAAACCCTAGGGGCAGTTCTGCACTACCCTACAGAGTTCTTAGGAACTGGAATCACCTTGATAGCAATGGGTTTGTCTGTAGGGTTTTTTGTTTTGTTTTGTTTTTTTCGGGTGGGTGAGGGATAATCTTTACCGGAGCATGACTGTTGGGGCTTTTCTCCACAGAGTGGTTGGTCTGAACTGCCCACTTTCTGGGGAGCAGTTTAACATTGTGCCATCAGGGACTCCTTCCACTCTATTAACAGTTGTATAATTGCGCTGTAAATTTTACCCCTTGAGGAATTCAGGATTATAAATACTGAAAGCAATGAGAAACTCCTTTTTGTGACACTCTCTCACCCTTGCCATAGGAAGCAAAAAGCCTTTTAGCATCTATGTGGCTATCGAAGATGCTTCCATCAAACATGCATGCTGTCTCTTCTGAGCAGGTTTCAGAATCACCTAACACCTTTCCTCTCTAGCCTTGGGGGCTGTATTAATTGGGGACCCTGGAACACTTTGTCTTGGTCCTCCTCATGACAATTGGCAATCGGCTGTAAAGAGCAAGGAGTCCAAGCTGCAGCATTCTCCAAGGCTGTGAGATCAGCCCTCTCCTTGGGAAGGCAGTGAGTGGATATGGTATTAGGGGTGGGGTGGGGTAATCACACAAGATGACTCCTGGGGCTGAGATTCACGGGGGTGGTGTGGTGGTGGGGAGCTGGAGGCTACAGGATTTATGAAAACAAGATGTCCAGATCCTAGGTGCAACTGCTTCCCATCACGGAGGATAAGCTCACTGTAGGTCCAGAGCCCCAGGCATCTTGGTGTGGCTTACACAAACACAACTTCCCACTGCCTGGACATCCTTTGGTCCCCTTCCTGGGGACCCTGACTCACCAGTCTCAAATTGCCCCACTGGGGCAGTCCTTGAATAATCCATGTTACTGGTAACACATGCACTCTTCAATGTGGCAGAGTTTATCTACTCAAGCAGGGGATACAAACCACCCTCCCGGCTACAGGAAAACCTGTCTTCCCACAAAAGAACTCCAACCTCTTGAAAAAGAGTGACTGATGCCACAGAAAGGTGCCTGGGTGGCACAACTGGTGCTCGACTACTAGCTGAAAGGTTAGCAGTTCGAACCCACCCGCAGGCATCTTGGAAGAGAAGGCTTGGCAATCTACTTCTGCCAAGAAAATCCTGAAAACATGGACTCACACTGAGTTAGAATCAAGTTGACAGGCACTAACAACCGCAGCAAAGTTACACAAGGTCACACAACGGAAGGAGTTCACCATAGCTTTCTTTTGATGGCACCACTGAGTGTATTCGAATCACCAACCTTTCAGTGAGTCACTGAAAGAACGTAAACTCTGTGTGCCACCCAGGGACCTTTTTCAAAGTCAGGCCAACAGGGGAAAAAAGAAATTGACATGTTTTTCTCCATGGTTTTATGAAAAATCTTGAGGAAGGATTTAAAAAAGGCTTAGCCACAGCCCTCCCCACCCTGCTCCATCAAAGCTTTTATCTCCACAATACAAATATGTCCTCCAGCGCTGTTTTGCAAGATGACCCAAGATTAAAATTTCTACAAAGCACTGAAGACAGACAAAAAAACCTCAATCAATGCTCCTCCAAAACCACAAGCCTCAGAATATAAACAACCAGAAGCCAAAACATGGTTGGAAAATAGAAATCAGCAGTGGTGATACCTACTAATTTGGACTGGAAACCTCTGAACAGCAGGAGTACTGAGCTGGCTGGAGGATGAGGCAGATAGTCAGTGAAATAGGTAAGGGTTCAGGGCTGCCGTATCCACATCCTTACCGCCACCTCTAGCTGCCCCTGGAGCCCTGGTCCGCCATCCTTAAGGGAAACAGGAGAGGTAAGAAGGCAGCGTGGAGCTGGGACATTCCTCGTCAGATGAGGTTTCCACCCAAAGAGCAAATGGCTCTTGTGGAACTCTTGTCTTCCCCTGATATTTTGGCTTAAAAAGGCCCTTGTCCCAGCAATCCTGATGAAAGAGGGCCATTCAGAGGGAGCAAAGCAGCTGAAGTTCCTCTAATCATTCCACTCCTACAGGCTTTCTTGTGGGCTTAAGAACAAGCCACAGGGTGTGGAGTAGGGACGGGGAGGGGAAACAGCTGGCCAACATGTAACAAACCCCAAGTGATGAGGACCCCATTCGTTAACATCCACATGTTGGAGGATTTCTATTCCTTTCATGATATCCTTCATTCACCCAACAGGGACACCCTGATGTGGGCAGCTGCCGCAATGCGTTATTCAACGTTTTCAAAGAACTTTTACATTCTGAAAATTCTTTGGGCATGTTAATGGCTACTGGAGGAGGCAAATCGGACATTCCTAGTAGAGGGGACCACACGTGCCAAACGTGGGACTTGGGGAGAGGCCTGTGTCAGGGCAGCCCAGGCCTGCAATGGTTAAGCAGACGCAGGTCCTGAACGGCTCAGGATGTGAACCCAGAAGTCACTCCACTGGAGCCAGCCGGGAGCCTTCTGTGTTTTTAATGCATCTTTCAGCCCAGTTGTGAAATAAATGAAGGAAATGAATCACCACAATGCAAGGCAGAATGGAATAAGAACCCTATGAAAGAAAACCTGCTAAAGTTCAGAAGAGGGAGAGGGCATCTGAGGATTCTGGAACATTCCGTGAGGAAAGCAATCCTGAGGAGGGACTTTCGGGAAGGCCTTCCCTGGAAGTTTCCCAAGCTCTCAACAATCAATTCATCCTTACCAAAAGATTAAATGAGACTGTATATATACTACTGGTGTGGCACTGTGGGCTATTGCATCAGACTGCAAAGTCGTTTGAACTATAAGGTCGGTGGTTCAAGCTCACCAACTGCTCCTTAGAAATCCTATACAGGGTCGCTAAAGGTCAGAATCAACTCGACAGTGCTTAACAACAACAACATATATACTACAACTTTCCTTATTTTGCAGTTGGGGAAATGACAGCTTGACATCTTTAAAAGGCCTCCCTGCCCTGTGTCTCGAATCCCTGGAACAGACATGTCTAGAGTGAAAATCAGACTCCTACTCTAGTCGTCCTGTCTGGGTGCCCCAAGCTGACTGCAGGGCAGCTGCTTGGGTTCCACTAAAGTGTGTATACCATATCCCATCCTCGGGCCTCCTGCCCAAATTTGAATGAACTGTGCATAGGAGAGAATGGGAAGGAGCAGTTCAGGGAAACAGAACTTGAAGAAGAAAAGTTATTTTTCTTACTAACCTCATCACCACCACATTCACAATGATGGGGCAAGGCACGTTTGATTCTTGGGGACTGAGTACGAATTGAAGGAGATCTGTGAGCAGCACAGCTACGCAGGCCAAGAAGCTGCTCTCAAGGCAGGTTTGTCATCATCAGTATTATTACTTACCAGGCACAACAGTGCAAACCCAACAGCCACTCAGAGAAAGATGTGGCAGTCTGCCTCTGCAAACATGACAGCCGTGGAAACTCTATATATAAGCAGTTCTGTTCTGTCCTCTAGGCTAACTATGACTCAACCTGAAGTAGGTGGGTTTGGGTTTGGATTTGGGTTTGGGTTGAGGATGTGACAGAGACTTACAAGGCTCTTAGTTGTGCCAGGCCATCTCATTTTAACAGCTCAGCAATTCGGTATTAGTTACTGTGTATCTCAAAATGAAGAATGCAGGTCAAATCTCGTGAAATAGAATCTCCAGGAAGAGCCTGGGTAATTGCGTTTTTACCAGACTCTGTAAACGATTCTAGTGCACATCAAAGTTTAAGAAGATAAACTTTGTGCTGCCTGGGAAGCCACAGTTCTGGGTTCTAACTACGCTCATTTATTTGAATATGCACACATTTGCAGAGGTGGGGTACAGTTCTAATCTGGTCTTGCCATCTCATTGATGAGGGCAAAGACAGTTATCTTCTTAATAAGGTGGCTGTTACGTTTGGATGTGTGCCATGCAATTTAGGAAAACCATTACTTGAAGAGCAGAAATAGTAGGTATAGGAATGTCATATTGTAGAGTATTATGTTAAAACCCTGGGTTTTCCACTCTGATTAAGTATCCAACTGGTCAATAAAACTCCTAAATATATGCACACCCAGGTCCAAACCAAAAATGCTCTAATTTGTAAAGTCTACACTCCTTTAAAAAGCTCCCGAGGTAGCTACTAGTACTGAATGTTTTCATCAGAGTTTATAGAAAAATGCTGATCAAAAGGAGGGAAATGTACAACAGAATTTCAAATTCTCATGAACCTATACTTTCTGGAACCACTAAGGCTGAAGGAACTCCCGAAACTATTGCCCTGTTGTTTAAACCTTAAAAATATCCTCTGAAGCCTTCTTTAAACCAAGTAATAGCTTAGCATAACTA
Organism: Chrysochloris asiatica; assembly: GCF_000296735.1. Taxonomy (NCBI): domain Eukaryota; kingdom Metazoa; phylum Chordata; class Mammalia; order Afrosoricida; family Chrysochloridae; genus Chrysochloris; species Chrysochloris asiatica. Next base: position 1,330,512 of record NW_006408660.1, read on the forward strand.
GTAAAGATTGTCTGCTTTGAGCGCTGGTTTTTTTTTCAAGAACTATCTAGATGAGATCAAACTGACAACAGCCACTTGAAGGATTAGATGGGAACAATTTGTAATGTAGAAACTGTTGAACTGGTCCATATTTTCTGTGTATATTCTCAACAACAACAAAAAAATTTCCAAGAGTGCTTCTGACACACAGTTAAGATTAAGAATTCCTGAACTCAGTAGCAAAAGACATAGAGAAAGCTGGCTTTCCCCCAAGGGTTTCATAAAAACACCTGATAGAAAAACACATGATCCAGCAAGATGGCAGAGTGGGCAGACACGCTACACAGACCCTCTACTACAAAGATACAGGAGACCAAATAAAACAGACACAGAGGACAATCCCAGAAAGGTTAGAGAAGGGGATTGAATACCTACTGGGTGAGACATAAGCAGAGATGGTGAAAGGAGGAGACTGACTGGTGAACAGACTGCTGGCTACCTGCAGCATGGTCATCTTGAACTTTTGCAAACACCTTTGGAAAGACAGACAGATGGCAGCCGGAGGGTGCAGATTCACAAGGGTGATGGAAAAGGTGCAATTCTCTCTTGTCCCCCACATTCCCCTGAATAACAGAGGTGAGGCTGGCCCCTATGCTCATCTATCCCAAGTGCAGACCCTGCTCTCCAGGAGTTCTGAGCTACACAGTTTGAGCCAGTGTGAGGGGGGTGCCCGCTGCACTGCCTTGGAGAACCTGGATTAAGGTGGGCTTTGCTGCAGACAGAGCCTCTAGGCCAGATTAGACTAGTTGTTGTTAAATGCTACTGAGTTGGTTCTGACTCATAGCAACCCTGTATAGGGTTTCCTGAGGAGTGACTGGTGAGTCTGAACCACTGACCTTGCAGTTCAAATCGACCTCATGGTTCAGTACTTATCCTACAGTGCAATTACTAGCCACCTTGCCCCCAGCTGCCTTCGGGTTCTGACAGACACTGAAACCAGCAACCTGAAGGGCCTTGATAAACTACTTCTGGATTGGGAGCCCTGGACATAGACAACACCTAGGCCTATAGAAGCTCCATCTAACTCTGCCGTAACATCCCTCCTCTACCCACCTCCTGAGCTCCGTGGCCAGCAGCAGCACCCCAGAGTTTTCTCCTCTCAGGGTCCACTGTTTTTTTGTTTGTTTATTTTCCCTTTCATTATTTTTCTTTGTTTAGTGTTTCCTCTCCTTTTCTTTCCATTCTCTTGATTTTTATCCTCTCTGCTTTTGTTCTTTCTTCTTTTCTTGTTTCTCATTTCCACTTCTTTTTCTTTACTAGTTCTCTAATATCATTCCCTTTTCATCTTCCATGTTTTCTTAATTTTTCACTGTTCCTTTTACTTTCTCTTACTCTTCTCTTGTACAGCTCTACTTTCCTGTCCCTCTTTTATCTTTTCAGTTATTATATACTTTGTTTTCTTCTTGCTGCTACTTTTATTTTTTCTCCTGCATCATATTCTGTTTTCACTGTTGTCTGACTGTTCCATTTTGTTTTCTCCTCTTGCCCCACAGGATAGGCAACAGCAAAACTGCCCACACAGCTCATCCACAACTGGACCCCTCTTCAGTTCCACCCACTGGAAAAGAGCCAAACCTACCCTAAACTGAGATGCATGCACACCAAACAGAAAACAGTGCACACACTTCCATTCTCTAATCACGCCCACTAGGAGCCCGTTGGTGAAAGCCTAAGAATACACCACCACACAACCATCAATTCAATACAAATACAATGACACCACAGTGTTTTGCAGCAAACAGACTATTTTAGCTTACATGATGAAATGAGAGTGGCTTAAACAAATGACCAAGATGCAGATCCAGAAAACCTTTCTGAGGAAGAAAGAGTAATGGAGCTACCTGAGAAAGAATAGAAAAAAATGATATTTAGGTACCTTCAATGATTGACAGAAAGATCCAGGAAAGCAAGGAGAACACAGAAAAAACTTTAGAATAATTTAGGAAAAGACTACAAGAACAAAGGATCAGGATAAATGCAAATTTTGAAACAAAACAAATCTGCAAATAGAAATCCAGAGGATTAATACTAAGATTTCAAAAATGGGCAATGCATTGAAAAAGGAGAAGATTCGAAGCAATGGAAGCCTGAATTTGTGAGTCTGAAGATAAATCTCTCAATACTAGTATGCTAGATGAACAATCAGAAAAAAGAATGAGATTTATGTGGGACACCATGAAGAGGAATAACTTACAGGTGATTGGAATTCCAGAACAAGAAGAGACAATAAAAAGCATGGAGAAAATTGTCAAAGAGTTGTTGGAAGAAACTTCTCTAACATCATGAAAGATGAGAAGATAACCATTCAAGAAGCTGAACGAACTCCAAACAGGATAGACCCCCAAAAGAAAATCACCAACACATATTAATCAAACTTTCCAAAGCCCAAAACAAGTAAAGAATCCTGAGAGCAGCCCAGGAAAAATGAAAAGTTACCTACAAAAGAAAATCAATAAGACTAAGATATGATTCCTCAGTAAAAACCATGCAGGCAAGTAAAACAATGGGATGATATATACAAAACTCTAAAAGAACAAAATTACCAAGACTCCTATACCAAAGTTGTCCCACAAATATAATGGTGAAATTAAGACATTTTCAGAAAAACAGAAATTAAAGAAATTTGTAACAACCAGACCAACTTCACAAAAAATATTAAATGGTGTTCTCTGGACCAAGAAACAACAGCAGAAAGCAACCTGAGGTTAACATACATGACAACATCACCCAGAACTCAATCTAGATATAGAAGGATTTAA
>NW_006408660.1:1336839-1353513 GCF_000296735.1 Chrysochloris asiatica
ATAGGGTTTCTGAGGAGCAGCTGGTGAGCCTGAACCACCAACCTTGCAGCTCAAACGGCTTTGCAGTCTGGCGCATTAACCCAAAGTACCACACCAGGACTGCATCACGCTAATGACAATCAAAAACAAGCAGGAGTGGCAATATTAATGTCTGATGAAATAGATGTTAAGGCAAAAATAAGTATAAGGGACAAAAAAGGACATTATAAAACGATTAAAGGGTGCATTAAACAAGAGGGTATATAACATAATATCTATGCTCCCAATAAAAGAGCCTCAAAATCCATAAACTTTAACAAAGCTGTAGAAAGAAACAGACAACTCTACAATAATAGATTTTAATACATCACTTTTCATGAAGGACAGAACTAAAAAGAAACTCAACAAAGACACAGAAGAACTAAAAATCAAAATTGGACAACACAGACATATACAGAAAGATCAACCCAACAGCAGCACTACATGCATTCCTTCCCAGTGCACATGGAACACCTTCCAGAATAGACTATGTGTTAGATCACAAAGCAAGCCTCAATTAATTTTAAAACATCAAAACACTACAAAATATCTTCTCAGATCACAATACTTTAAAATTATAAATTAGTAATTGGAAGATCAAGAAAAAAGGAGAAGGAAAACAATAGCATTTACAATAGCTACCTCAAAGATGAAAAACTTAGGAACAAACCTAACCAGAAAAACAAAAGACCTATACAAAAAACCCCACAAAGCACTACTACAAGAAACCAAAAGACACTTACAAAAATGGAAGAATATATCATGCTATGGATACGATAAGAACCAACAGATCCGTTTTAGAAGCAGTGCAGCCAGAGTGCTCCTTGGAGACTAAGAATGGCCAAACTTCGTCTCTCATACTTTGGACATATTGTCAGGAGGGACCATTCACTGGAGAAGGATATCATGTTTGGTAAGGTGGAGGGTCAGAGAAAAAGAGGAAGACCCCCAAAGAGATGAAATGGCCAAGTAGCAGCATCGATGGACTCAAGCGTGGCAACAGTAGTGAGGTTGGCCCAGGACCAGGCAGTGTCTCGTTCTGTTGTGCATAAGGTCACTATGGGTTGGTACCAATTCGATGGCACCTAACAACAACAACATGGATAGGAAGACTGTATATTGTGAAAATGTCAATACCACTCAAGGCAGTCTATAGATATAATGCAACCCCAATCCAGATTCCCACATCATTCTTTTTTTTTTTTTTTTCAATGTTTTATTGTGAACGATATGATAGTTTACATGAGAGAACTCTAGTTTTACATTCATCCCATCGGATATCATTACATTGCCATGGTTCCAATCCCCTCCATTCATCAACTCCCGACCAAAGGGCATATCCTGGAAGCCTGTCCTCTGCAGTCCCCCCTCCCCTCCTAGTCTTCGGCTCACAGTTCCTCTCTCTCTCTGGATCCAAAGTCCCCAGCCGCTTCATCCCTCCATGTCATCGTCCCTGTCTCCATCTCAGGCATCCCTGCTTCTCTGGGTAGGGTCCCACTCTTGGCTCTTCTCCGTTGGTGGTCCCAGAGACCTCCGCTCCTAGACTAGAGAAACAGTCGCTCCCTTCCTTGCCACAAAATGTCCACCTTTGCATTTCCAACACTCACAATAAGACCTGATAACCATTATTCACTACAGTATCGTGCGTAACCCATCTGCATTTCATTTCATCAGCTCCACATAGACAAATTGGATAGTACTCACTGGTGATTCTGCCTTCCTCCATGCCCCCTAGCTCTAGGTTCCCTCTTGAAAGCTTATAAGCCAGTTACTTCTTGCCTTTGGAGTTCCTCCTTCCCCATTTGGGTATCCGATATCCAAGTTGCCCATCTCTGTCTACTCTGTGTGTGGAGGTGGTGGGAATGTTTCCTGCTGTAAGGATTTGTCGCCTCTTTTGAGTCACTGCATTCATATGCATAGGTCAAGTTCATCAGATTGAATCAGCTCAATCATCTTTTTTTTTTTAACACCCCCCCCACCCCCACCCGTCTTCTTTTCTGTCTTCTCCTGGTTGAGCTCTGATCATCCAGTCATCCGCTTCATTACTCCCCAACGGTGATATGTGTGTTTACCAATCCAAACGTGCATTTCCTCCGAGTCTCAGTTTTGGGAGGGGGCCTATGTTGGTAGGACCCCACCAACTGCCCCAATGTCTCCTAGGGAAGCGACCCGTTTGTTCCCGTAGTAACAGTCCATCTGTCTCCACTGTATCGTATTTTTCCTGTAGGTCCTCCATTCGAGATGTATCTTTTGTTCTTCTCACCGCTCCAGGCTTGTCAGCTTGTCCTTTCAAGTAGGGATTTCTCATCTCTGGTGATCTGGATGTGGTTCTGGCTTCCACCTATAGTTCTATGTATTGCAGAGGCTCCACAGAAAGCCTCGTTCACCGAGTACGCTGTAGCCCCATTTTAGGTATTCCAATCAGTTAAAGGCAGAAGATGGACTTACGAGCCTTCTAGTGTGATGTTTCTGACTATTCCTTTCTCTCCCCCTCCAGTGTCTACTCTATGTTATAATGCAAGGAAAACCAAGATTCCAAAAACAGTCAAGCATTTTAACACGATTTCCCGCCCATTCCAACCATGGGTCAATCCCTGTATCTCAGAGCCCTGGAGTTCCAAGGCTGTGCACCTATCGTCCTTTATCTCTGTCCCATTTGGCCCATTCAAACATGCCCAACCCACATCATTCTTTAAAGAGATGAAAAAACTAATCACTAATTTTATATTGGAAAGGAAAGAGACCTCAGATATGTAAAGCATTACTAAAAAAGAAGAACAAGGTAGGAGGCCTCTCACTTTCTGATCTCAAAACCTACTATACAGTAATCAAAATAGCCTGCTATTGGTACAATGAAAGGCACATAGATCAGTGCAATAGAATTGACAATCCAGAAGTAAATCTACCCACTTATAATCTGTTGATCTTCGACAAAGAGTCAAAACACATTAAATAGGGAACAAATAGTCTCTTCAACAAGCTGAAAAAACTGGAAATCTATTTCCAAAAGAATGAAGCAAGACCCATATCCTACATCAAATACAAAACAATGTGTCTTAAAGATGTACAGGTGAAACCTAGAACTATAAAGGTCATCAATGAAAAAATAGGGACAAACTTAGGGACTCTGACACATAAATACACTATCACTCATAACTGAAAACACACAAACAGAAGACAAAATAGCTGAGTGGGAACTCCTAATGTTAGACACTTTTAAGTTCATCAAAAGATTTTACAAAAAGAGAATATTTTTTGACAATGACATATCAGACAAGGAACTATTTTCTAAAATTTATAAAACACTTCGACAGCTTAACAAGATGACGACAAATAATCCAATTTAAAAATGGGCAGAGAACATGAACAGACATTTCTCTAAAGGAGACACTTAGGCAGCCAACAAACATATGAAGAAATGATCATGAATGTTAGTCATTAGAGAGATAAAAATTAAAACAATGAGAAATCATCTCACCCCAGCATTAACAGCAAAGTTCAAAAAAACAGAGAACAACAAATGTTGGCGAGGGTGTGGAGAGACTGGGACCCTCCAACACTGCTGGTGGGACTTTAAAATGGTGCAACCACTGTGGAAAACAGTGCGGTGCTTCCTCAAAAAGTTGGAAATATAAATACTGTATGACCCAATCACCCCTCTACTTGGTATATATCCCCATGAAATGAAAGCCGTGATACCAACAGATATACACACACCCATGTTCAATGCAACACTATTCACAATAACAAAAAGATGGAGCCAGCCTAAATGCTCATCAAAAGAATGATTTCACAAACTTTGATACATACACACAATGGAATACTATGCAACACTGAATAATAATGATGCATAAGTGAAACATCTCATAACTTGGATGAACCTGGAGGACATTATACTGAGTGAAATTAGTCAATCACAAAAGGACAAATATTTTTTGAAACTACGGTTGTAAAAGGTTTTATAGTTAAAAGAAATAGTCTATGATGGTTATCAGGGTGGATTTTTGTTGTTGTCAAGTGTTGCTGAGTCAACTCCAACTCACAGCGACCCCGTACAGGGTTTTTAAATCTTGGCTGGAGCAGAAAGTCTCACCTTTCTCCCACAGATTGCCAAGCAGGCTTGAATAGTGGACCTTGTGTTTTGCAGTCCAGTGCTTATCATATGGAGTCACCAAGCTCATCAGTAGTGGGAGAGAAGGTAAAATTATTCCCTGGGGAGACGGTGTTATTGTTAAGTGCTGTCTCATAGTTGGTTCCAACTCATAGTGACCCAGTATAGGGTTTCCAAGGAGCAGCTGGTGGATCTGAACTGCTGACATTGTGGTTCACAGTCCAGTGCTAATCCTACAGAGCTACACCAGGAGTCTGGGTAGAGTGTAGGCACATGTTAACTTAGGTGATGAGGATGGCAATATACCACACTCACAGGGAAGATGAAGATAGTAGAAGACACACCAAGTGAGGAGTGCCAGAGTTCAGTGATCAGAAGTAAATCCTGCTAACCAATGGTACATAGAGGGGACTGCAATCATCGTAATGAGACGAAGCATATGATTGTTGAATGTGGGACTGACGAGCTGCTCTGTAAACCTTCTCTCAATCCACAATAAAAAGTTTTTAAAAAATTTTAAAACCCACATGGTCCTCTCAGAAGGACAGTAAATCAATCAGTACAATGAAGTGGGGTCAAAAACCAAAAAAATAGCCTCCATTGCAAGTCACAAAACAGAGCTGATAATTGTTCATGCATATCTTCTACTGACTATTTTCAGAATCACAAGTGTTCTTGTCCTTTGAAGAGTGATCTGAGATGACAACAGTAACAAAACAACACCAACAAAAGATGAGGTTTCTGATTAGCTTTACTGGGGAAGCATTCTGGACAATGTCCACTCACTGGATCTTCATGAAACTCTGGGAGGCGGACAGAGCTGGCATTGGTCTACTGATTTTAAATATGAGGAAACAGGAAGTGAATTTAAGAGCATGATTTTAAGATTTCTGATGTCTCATCTCACCAAAAAAAAAGTATTAATAATTAGAGAAGATGAGCCTAAAGTACAGGCCTAAAAACAAAGATGATGCGGTACAGTGAATTCACATTGCAACCCAAGGTATGTCAGAGTGGAACTGTGCTCTGGTGGATATTCACTGGCAGATCGTTTTGTACGTAGGTTACTAGATATCTCTGCATGGACTCAAACCTCCAATCTTTCAGTTAGCACATTAACTTTTTGGACCACCCAGGGACTCCATAGGCCCTAACAGCAAAAAAAGGTTCCAAATGGACTTGACAGGCTGAAACTAATTGAATGACTTTTACATGGATACAATTAACCCTGGATTGTATTCAGCTCTGCATGGTGATTATGAGGGGGATGGGGTTCCTCAGGGTAATTCTAGAAAAACAAGAAAAGAAATTGCTGTAAAGCTATCACTCTCCAGTGACTGGTGCCAACAAGAACTCCCATTCATTCCCTTTAGCTCAACTGGTATTTGCTGAATCTCTACTGGGTGCCTGGCCAGTGCTAAGCCCTGGGGATTCCCAATGGAAAAGACTGGGTTTCTGCCGTGGAGCAACATGACAACTAGCAGGTCAGACTGGGCACAAGACAGGGAATTCACTCTAGCGCAGGAAGTCCCCAGTGGGGGAGAGCTGCAGACACACATTCCGAGTCTCACAGGAGGAAATGATGCCAACTGAGGAGTCCTGGTGTGGTGCTATAGGATAAGCACTGGACTGCTAACTGCAAAGTCAGTGGTTCAAACCCACCAGCCACTCAGAAACCCTATACTGGGTTACTGTAAATCAGAACTGACTCAACTGAACCTAACAACAACTTCAGGCCTTAAAGGAAGTTGGCCTGGTATAGCATGGTAATTGATAAGCACTGGGAATCCAAACCCTCCACTCACTCCTCAGAAACCCGATATTGGGATGCTATGCCTTGGAAGCTACTCGATGGCACTTAACCAGGTCTCAAAGGACAGAATCCTGGTGGTGCTGTACCATGAGACAGCTAACCTGAAGGTCAGCAGTTTAAACCCACCAGCCATTCCTCAGGACAAAGATGAGGTTTTCTGCTCTGGTAAAGATTTACAGATTCTGCAAAGATCACATGGGGGCCATATCTGACTTCCTCTGACTTAACAAGGGGAAAAGAGACTCAAAGTCAAAATCAGCCGAAGGCAGATTCCTATGAAGTGGAGGTCAGATAGGCTACAACCTTCTTTACCCTATTCTGGTACCAACCATTCCTCCCAAAGAACTCTGCTTCACACCTGGGTTTGATAATCCATTGCAATGACCACACAGGACTCGTAACAATATTCATGGTCATGAGGTTTACTAAGGAAGCACACAGGGTACAATTCAGGCTCAAAACCAACTCAGTGTGGTGCAGTTCTTCAGTCAGGAATGCCTCGCCTGCCATACTGCAGCTCAAGCAAGTGTTACAAAGTTCTTTTAGCCAGTCTGTGAATACCCAAATGGCACATTCTTCAAGCCAGTTACCTGCCTGCAGGCACTCAGTTCATAGGTCTAGAGCCCGATGCTGCTGTCTCTTGCCTTTGCTGTTGCTGTTTCTCTAGGTAGCGACCTTGTGAATCACTCAAGCTCTTCCTTCTTGATGGTCCTGGGATCTTCTGTCTCTGCTTCTAAGTTGGTTCCTTTTAAGCCTTGCTGGATGGCAAAACTAACCACTCCCAGCCTTAGAGTCCTGTATACCTTATTTGCATGGTCCCACCCAATCACTTGGAGTCCTGGTGTGGGGCTGTGGGTTAATGTGCTACACCACAGAGTCAGTTTCAACTGCAAGGTTAGCAGTTCAAGGTCACCAAGCCGCTAACTGGAAACCTTACACAGGGTCACTATGGTTCGTAACCTCCTCAGAGGCACTCAACAACAAAAACTCAATCACTTGATGAGAATTAAGAAGATTTTAGATAGGAAAGCCATTATCAAGTAATTTAAGGCATCACAGATTCAAAAACATTATAGAAGGTCACTATGAGTTAGAAATCAACTCGATGGCAGTGGGGTTTGGGAAGACCTTAAAGAAATCAGTAAGCAAATAAAAGGGGAGTGGGAGGGAAGGGAGGTTATTTTCCATGTATCCTGTGGTGAGCACAGGAGGATTTGGTGTCAGCGTTAAAAGGCCCCACTGTGATTCAGAAACGTCTATTATGGTTTATACACCAGTTTCTTTTAAGTTTGGTTAGCACACATCAGTTCCTCAAAACATGATCATCGCTGAGTGAACTAATAGTGAGTTCAAGCTTTGCAACACACAAAGCTGAGCACTTGGGCTAATGGTGGAATCATCGATCTGTCAACACTCCTGATACACTACAGGTGCTCAGTGGATCTTTTATTTACAACCAAACTGAAGGAAGAGACTTGTCTGTGGTCATCTACTAAGTGGCAGAACAGGCTTGACGGCACCAACTACGGGCACCTCCTTTGTACACCTATACCAGAGGGCAGACAACGTAAGCAGTCTGCACAGAGACAGATCTACTCGAAACCACGGATGATGATTCAGAGTTAGGAGCCCATTCCTCGGAAAGCGAAGTGTGGAAAGCAAAGTCTGAGGGCAGTGGAAGTTCTGTGGTAGAACTTTCACTTTCTGTGGAAGAGACCCTGGCTTAATTCCTGGCCAGTGCACCTCACCCTTAGTCACAACCCTTCTGTCTGTGTAAGTCTGCTGCTACAATGTTGTGCAGATTTCAGCAGAACTTCCCGACTAAAACAGAGTAGGAAGAAAGGCCTGGTGATCTATGTTTAAAAATTGGCCAGTGCAAACCTTAAGTTTCACAACACTCCAACTCACCACCGATCATGGGGACAACGTAGGACTAGCTAGTGTCTAGGTCTGGCATGCCTTGGGGTGGCCACAAGTCGGGGGGCTGACTTCATGGCAGCTGTCTACCACAGAGATTATTGAAGACAGATTTCTGGAGAGAGTCTGGCTAAAGATTGCATGGGCAGACAGGGAGTTCTTTCCACTGATCTCCCAAAGGTGCTCCCCTCTTACTGAACTCAGTTTTAAAAGGCACAAAGACCTGGAGAAGTGTCACCAAATGGTGCTGACAACAGGGAAATTCCAGCTCCGCAGGGCATTGTACTTAGGAAAAGGGGTCACAGGCAAGCAATGCTGATGGGGCTCAGAACAAACGCCAGTGCTGCCTAGGCATGTATTGTTTGGCAAGAAGGCGTGGGCCCCTCTCAGAAGGAATGTCTAGAAGTCAGAGACATTCTCTGAGCCAGCTACTCAACTCTCCTTCACACTACCAGCATAGGGGCAAGCAAGCTCAAAGAAGCATAATTTTTTTGCCTGCATAAATCAGACAGCAAGCGGTAAGCCTGAACTTACCTGTCCCCTGAGGTGTCCGGGGATCTCAGCCTGTGAAAGGGGACCCAGTACCATCCTCCTCTGCTCAAAACCCGAATGAAGGACAGTGGCATAAGGGTTGCATTATGCGGGGAGACATGAAGACAGCAAACACAACCTGGCCAGCCAGAAATAACAGGCCCATGAAGGGAATGGTCTTAAAACAGCTCAGAAATTCCAAGAGCGGTTTGTCTCCAGACTGTCCAGGTTCTAAGTCCTTTTGAGGGGATACAGCTTCATCCCATAGTCATGAGCTGCCGTGTCCCAGCTCTCCCAGTCCCCCGTGCCCATGTGCTGGGTCTTCAGGTGGGTTTTCTAAGACAGCACTGACCAGAGAGCAGGAATCCACCCCTATCTGTGTTGTCCAATGTGCTAGCCACAGGACACGTGTTCCTACTATGCTGTTGGAATGTGACTAGTGTTACTGACAACCTGCATTTGTCATCTTATCCAACTGATTTAAAATCCATTCTGGTAAGCCACATGTGGCTTGCAACTGCCGTACTGGATGGGGCAGCTCCAGGAGAGTAGGGTGTAGTGCATCTGGCTTCTCTGCCTGGAACCCACCAGCACAGTTCCCAACCACTGTTCTTCCAAGGATGCAACAGAGTCTTCTGAGCCCAGACTTCTAATGCTAGCTTTCTGGGCAGCCATCATGAACCACACGTTTCATCTCATACTCCCTGACTTCAAGGAGCTTATGATACGGTTGTTAGACTGACTCATGACCACCCCACATGTGCAGAGGAGAACTACTCCAGAGAGTCTTCAAGACTGTGGCCTTTCAGAAGCTGATGGCTGGGCTTTATTTCTGAGGTACTCTGGGCGGATCTGAACCGCCACCCTACAGACATATGTGCCACCCAGGGTTCTGTGATATGACTACGAAAAAGTATGTTACAATAAAACCTTTCCTATATGAACTCAAAGACCACTACTACTCACAGCCTCCTCCCTTTCCTGTTTTCCAAGGCACTTCATTCGCCAGGATGACTCCCCATGCCACCCTAGCCATGGCTCCTCTCTTTCCACTTGTCTCATGATGAGGAACCTGAGGCTTGGAGGTTAAGTCACTTGCCCAAGGTCACATGTTATTTACCAAGTGGCAGGAATCCAAGCCTGTGAACTCAGAATATGTTCACTGACCTATTCACCTACTGTTAAGTGTCATCATCAGCTTCAACTCACAGTGACTCTAGTACAGGGTTTCTCAGGTTATAAATTTACTTATTTATTTTTTGAGTGACAGTTTACATGGGAAAACATCGGGTTGGCACTCTTCCTATTGTATTTCATTTCATTGCAATGATTACAATCCCCTCCAGGCATCATCATGCAACAGTATTTGCTTCTATCACCTCTGTTTGTTTGTTTTTGTGTGTGTGTGTACTTGGAATGCACACAGAAATACTCAAGAATATACAATCATTTAAACAACCCAAGGACACATTCTGCAAGCCTACCTCCTGGCCACCAGCACACAGCCCTCCTCTTTCCATGAGTCTGGAGTCCTCAGCTGCTCTATCTCTCCAAGTCATCATCTCTGCCTCCATCTCTGGTGTGGCTGCTTCTCTGGATAGGGTCCCACATTCCACTCATGCTCTTCTCCCTTGACTGTCCTAAGGTCCTCTGTTCCTGGAATGTAAGATTAACTACTCCCCTCTCACCCTTTATGTTACCAAATTTCTACTTTTACAGTTATGATGGTTGCAATTAGTCATGATAACAATTACTCACTATTGAATCATAAGAATCTTATCCCCATCCCCTTTCACCAGACCCATCCAGACAACATGAAAACAATTCAGTGGGGATTCTACCTTCCCCCACACACTCTGAAACTAAACTCACTCTTGAAAACTTGTAAGCCAGCCACTTTGTGCCTTTATAGCCACCCCTCCCCCATTTTAAGTAGCCAATGTCTAAGTTGCCCGTCCCTAGCAACCCTGTGTACAGAGGGGATAGGATTGATCCTTGATGTGAAGACTCCTTCCGTCTCGGTTGGTACTTTGAGTTTCTACATCCATAAGTATAGGTCAAGTTCATCAAATTGTAGCAATTTACACTTGTTTCCTTTATCAAATTTCTTTATCTTCCTCTAGTTGTGTTCTGATCATCAAACCAACGAAGATAGGTCAAATGGGTACTATCTGTAAGTTTGGGTGTTCTTGTGTCTCCCCTCACTTCATTTCAGCTGGACGCTTCACTCTCAGCTCTAGCCCTGTGTGGCTAGGTCCTTGTCCATGGGCTCAGGAGTTCCCAGGTCTCACCACACTTGGTACCAACCAGCCCTTCCTCTTCTCTTTCTCATCTCTAGGACAACGGGAGTCACTGGACCATGGTTGAACTCAGTCCATTTCTTCATTGCCACCTTTCCCCTTCTTCCACTCACCAGTAGACCAATGTGGTCACCAGCAAGCTTACATGCCTGCTCATGTGTTCCCTTTGAGTTTCAGTCTTGCAGGGGGGTTTGTCCTAAAGGGACTTAACTGTTTGTTTTGATGACTACACAGCGAACAACTTTGCATGTTCTTGTAGTAGCCGATCAGACTGATCAGGCTATAAATCTTTGCAGGAGCAGAAAGCCTCATTTTCCCTCTCACAGAGCAGCTGGTTGGCTTGAACCACCAACCTTGTAGTCACAGTCTAATGCTTATCAGTGTATCTTAGCTTCACAACAGGACCAAGGGCTGGGCCATCCATGAGCTTTTTAATCTGCCTCTGTGTATGATGCAGAGATGATTCTAAGTCATTACTACTGGAACAAACCAAATGAGCTGTCCTCCTCTCAGGCTCAAAACCTTCCACAACTAACACACCTTGGTAATACCTGAGCAGCTGGAATGCTGGGTACTCCCTACACCCAGGATGAGCAGGGAACATGAGACTCAGCATAGAAATGGTGTAGATGGAGCTACCATCAGATCAATAGCAGCTACGTTCTCTGCACCACCCCAAAGATGTAGAGCTATGACATTTCCATCTCGGGCTCAATCTCAGGGCCCAGAAGGCAATAAACCCAACACTAACGATGAACATCTTTGTGGGCTTGTTACAAGTGTTCATTCATTTAATCTTTGGCATGTTTCTATTATTGTTGTTGTTGTTAGGTGTCCTTTTGTCGGTTGCGACAAATAGCGACCCTATGCACAACAGAATGAAACTCGCAGTTGTTATGTGTGAGCCCCTTGTTGCTGTCACTGTGTCAATCTATCTCACTGGGGTCTTCCACTTTTTCGATGACCCTCCACTTTATCAAGCACAATGTCTTCTAGGACCGGTCCCTCCGGATAACATGTCCAACGTATATGAGATGAAGTCTCGCCACCCTCACTTCTAACTAGCTACAGATACTTAATATACATGGAAACTGAGGCTCAGGTTAAGTTCATAGGGCCAAGAAGTGGAAAACCTAGGAGATAACACCAAGTTGGTTAATTCGGAAGCCCCTGTTCTGAAACACCGTACCATCTGTTGAACCAACACTTTGGTAAACATAGTATTCCCTTCCTCTTTCTCCTACCTTCTCCAGCCATTGAGTCTTAAAGCTCACCAGCCACTCCTTGGAAACCTTATATAAGGTCACTAAGAGTCAGAACTGACTTGACAGCACTTAACAACAACATGTGTGTGTGTATTAAATAGCTATATTTAATTCTACTTACTTGGGTTTTGGTACAACACTACTGAAAATCTTCATTGAGAGATGTTATATAAAGCGTTAAGGTCATTCACTCGATCACTGCTATTGCTCTTCCATCTTCTGAGTACTCTTCTCACCCTGCCTTAGGACCATGGCCCTCTTGGAGTTTTGCAGAACAGAAATTAGGGGGAAGCAGCTTTGTTTTGTGTATAAAGTGATGTGTAGTGTGAAGTTCTGTGCTCCGGATCCTCCTGGTCTGTGGGCATCCACATCTTGTGAGCCTCTCACCTATAGGAAACCTCATTTTAGCATTTTCCTGCTCCAACACTACTCTTCTGGAACAGCATCGGGTAGGCTGCCCTGTCTTGCAGCCCTGCCACTGTGAAGGGCATGCACAACAAGGAGCCACAATGCCAGCAAGTGACTCAGCATCCTGTTTTTAATGTTTGGACACCAATCGCTGGTGCTGATTTCACCTCTGAAAAACCACAATACCTGCTAACTGGTGGTATGGACCAGCAGCCAAGTCACCGTCACAGGTGGGTCTCCTTTTGTACACCCAGATGTATCCACTGGGAGGAATTCTTTATAGGAACTGACCTGACTGCATTTTAAGGACACTGTGAATCAACAACGAACCCTGTTTCTGTTTTTGCTTAGGCCACTGGGGAGCTCAAAGTCAGACCTGTAGCCAAGCTCTGGTAACTGAGCTAACATTATGCCATGCATTCCGAATACTTCCTCTAACTTTCCTGTGCTATCTCCATGCCCTAATTTTCTAATTTAAAGTTTTATTATTCTCCATAAAATTTATAAGGTATCTCAAATCCCTTTCAGAATGTGGCAGGATAGACAAAAACATACACATCAGTTCCTGGAGGGTAAGGATTTCTTACTCAGAGTGTAATCCCCAGCACTAGCACAGAACCCATCACATGCACATTTAGCTGAAATGATGAAGGTAGTCCTTACTACCTCTGTTACCAGGTGGCTTTACAACAATACTTCTCCACCCACCCTGCATGGGGGTACGGGAGTTCTTAGGGCAAAGCGAGCAGGTTCCAATGGGAGTCATACTGCTGCTATGGGCAGCTGATGGTTCAGCAGGCCTTATCCCTGAGTGTCCACCTGCAGACAGGACCGCTCCCCAACGTCCACCTGCAAGAACCACGGCACAGGACAGGTGGGCCTGGGCACTTGGGAAGTGACAAGTAGTTTCTGGAGACAGCATCCAACAAGGCCCTCTCTAGACCACAACAGCAGTGTCCCACTGCAGTGAATTCTGACTGGGCCCAGACCTGAGAAAACACGCTTTGTGAAATCTTGGCAAGAATGAGCCTAGCCTCGACTGGGCTTCACTTCTGCGGGTGTGGGATGACCTGCAGCAAGGGGAATACCAGATGCTCCTGAACACAGGTCTTGCTTTCAGAGTCTTTTTTAAAAAACAGTTCGAAAGTAGCCATTCAAGGAAAAAAAACCAAACAGAATGTGGGAAAAAAAATCTGTAAAAATAATAGCATACAAGACGTTTCCCAGTTAAAAGTTAGGAGACCTGGAATGACTTTGGGCATGTGTCAGGGTTCCAGCACCATCTGGACAGAGCACATGACCAGGAGTGGAGCTTAGAGGGAAAACAGGTTCAAAGTTCATTCTTTTTCCCTCTGAGGTTCCACTGGGTGAGCAGTTAGGTCCTGTGTGGTGAGACTGCCTCAAGCCAAACCATGGAGGGGAGGGTCAGAAGAGGGCTGCTTTACCAACCACCCAGGAGGGGCTCTGACTTGCTCCCATTAAAACAGCCACATCTGGGGACCAACGTGAGGGAACCTTTTCTTTTGCTAATTCATTGAGGTGGGTAACTTCCCCTTTAACTGTCTTTCAGATACCAGCAGCCACACTTCAAAGATAACCAGCCCAAATTAGACTCATGTGCAAAGGGTGCCTTGCCTGTCAGCAAGGGAAGAAACTGCTTACAGCCCTGCAGCAAGACTTCTGGTTTCCCAGAGTACAAAAACCGAACACTTCCTATACTCTGTGAGGTGAATTCAAAATGGCATGGCCCTTTAGATCAAAGGGCACAGGAGTTCAGCCAATAGCCAGTCTTGCCCAACCCCTTTTGTGAACATGCATAATCTTCCTATGCATTTCCCTATAATTCTGAAAAACTACAGTGATTAGAGAAGGCAAATCTGAGAACCCATTCTTCCGGTTCCTTGCTCTGGTGCTTTGCAATAAATGGACTTTCTCTTTCTCAAAGACTGGTGTCAGTAGATAGGGTTTCTGTTTGTACAGGGCAGGGACCCAGTGGTAGGACTCTAGTTCTATACAGGGCAGGAGACCCAAGTTCGAGTCCTAGTCAATGCACTTTAGGTGCAGCCACCACTACCCATCTGCTTATGGAGGCTTGTGTGCTGCTATGAATGCTGAGCAGGTTTCAATGGAACTTCCAGACTAGGAAGAAAGGCCTGGTGATCTACTTCCAAAAACCAACCCTTGAAAATCCTATGGATCCCAATGGTCCAATCTGTAACTAACCATGGGGGTGGCGAAGGACAGGCAGCAGGCAGAGGTTCGTTCCATTGTGCATGCCAACAGTCACGACGAGAAGTCACTGCACTCAGTCAAGAGCCTTTCTAAGAGTCACAACAGCCCTGACAATGAAGAGCGTTTTTCCTCCACTGCAGGGTGGGGAGGAAGCTAGCCCCAATCTTCCTCAGCACGAGGCCCCTGCCCTGCCTCCTGCATCTCAGTATTCTCACGCCAGTACATCTCAGCAGCGATTTTGTCTCAGCCTTGGGAATTATCACCCACCGTTACTGAGCCCTCAAAAGGGTTGCAGAACCCCCCAGGTCATACTCACAGCCATTTCCCCCTTAACGGATCACTTGGCACACCCTAAGTGTTTTGATTAATAATCCTGTTTTCTTATTTTCAACTTTCCTTGAAGCAGAACGACCTGTTTGGATGTTCTCCTAGTCTTAGGAATTTACTAAGAAGCTGTCCAAGACCAGACATCTGAGCACAGTATAGCTGATGCCAAAGACAAGTTTTAAAGGCAGGGGCCCTTTCTTTTTAAATTGCCTGACTCTACTGCTGAGGGTCACACGTGCCGGATACTGCTCAACTGAGGAGGAGAAGGGAGGGTTCATGTCCAGGGCCCACTTCCTCTCAGGGGCCAGATGAGTTCTCATGACCCTGACACGAATGACTGGCTTTCACTCACTGTAGGAACAGAAGGAGAGCTCTTGGTGGTTACTGCTAGAAATCCAGAGCAAAGGGTCACAAATGGATTGGTGGTTCCCAGGACTTGCAACCTTGCATCTGGAAGCCACAATTTAACCTTGTCTTTATCACTATACATAGGAGGAAACAGAGGACCAGAGAGGTGAAATGACTAACCGAAGGTTGCACAGCAGATGACACATCTCTGGACAAAATCTAGGTATCCCGTCCCCCTTCCCACCCCACAAGCTTCCGTCACATTTATATGAGGAAGGTCACTTAGTACCATTATCAGCTCCGTACAGGGAAATCCCATGAGCATTCCTGGCACACGTGCTCACACACACATACACTCATATGCAGAGTACTAGGAAGATGGAGACCAGGGTCTCATGACATCCTTTTGAAGTCTAAGTACGGGTAGATTTAATGAAACCTACAGTAGTCTGAGCACAATTCATTCCTCAGTTAACTGTAATCATACTTTTAATTAAGTTCCAATGAAATCCACATAAAATGAAGCCTCCTCTCTGTCCCTATCTGTCCCTTGTCTAGGATGAATTTTTTTAAAAAGGTCCTAAGAATTTCTCCTTGATACCGAGGCCAAATTCTGACATTCAAATCACATGTCCCTTCAATCATGAGACCAAACGGTTAATGTCTACCCTGAGATGAGAGGGTAAGGAGGGACAGGGAAGCGAAATTCATGGGAACAAACAGAATGGGAATGAGAATGCTAATGCATTCAAAGACTACAACAGATGCCACAGAACAGTTTGTCTAAGACTTGCTAAATGCTGTTGTTGTGCAATAGGAATTAATTTGCTGTGCAGACTTTCACCTAAAACATAATCAAATATTATTTCTATTATGTAAAGGAAAAAAAAAAAGTCCCACCAAACTGCCAGAACAAATACCTGGGTTAAACTGAAAGGAACAGCAAAGCCGCATAACAGACCTAGAGTTTAGAAAGTGTGTGTTTGAAACTGGGAGCCGGTGGGAGGCCGCTACTTATAAATAATGGGAGGGAGGGACAAGTCTGAGCATGAATGTGCTTGCCTGCAGTGAGGAAGTGTAGCTGAAAGGAAAGAGCAGAGAGTTTTGTTTCTTCTTTTAGCTGCTGAGGCCTGTGTTCGAATTCTGGCTCCTGCCTCTTGACCATGCTTTCTGCAGTTTCCTAAAGTGAGGAGCTCCCCAACGTGTAGGCTGCAGCGATACCGAAGTCAGCACGAAGTGGCTGGGTTGCAAGGTTTCAAGAGGGAATTTTTAAAAATGTTTTATTATGAATTATGTGATTGTTTACATGGGAGAACATTAGTTTTACATTCATTCTATCGTATATCGTTTCATTGCCATGGTTACAATCCCCTCCAAGCAATCCTTCCCCGTGCCCCCCAGGTC
>NW_006408660.1:1354553-1372646 GCF_000296735.1 Chrysochloris asiatica
TTGGTCTGCTTGTCCTTTCAAGTGGGAATTTCCCATCTCTGGAGATCTGGATGTGGTTCAGGCTTCCACCTATAGTCTTATGTATTGCAGAGGCTCCTCCCCTACAATTCTTGTTTTAATAGGAGAACATGTGGGAAGTACAGGGACCTGGCTATGGCTCACTGTTACCCTAGGGTTCGGAGCTTGAACAGTTGTGGTTCTGCCTCCTAGTGAGAGATCAGACACATCCAGTAGTGGGGGATAAGGAGAGACAGATGACTGTTGATTGTGGGACTTAAAAGCACATGGCTTTTGGAGTCAAAGAGCCATGAAGCCTGCTGGCCTCAGTTCCAACACTTACGACTCTCGGGAATCAGGCCAGTCACTAAACACTGAGGCTCCATCTTCTTATTCACAGGATGGGACTCAAAACAGGGCCTTTCTGACACAAAAAGGTTCCCAGGTAGTGCAGTGGTCAAAGTTCTCGGCTGCTAACCACAAAGTCCAAGGAGAAAGATGTGGCCTTCGGCTTCCGTAAAGATTTATAGCCCTGGAAACCCTCGGGGCAGGTCTACATTGTCCTAGAGGGTCACTAGGCGTTGAAATGGACTCAGTGGTAGTGGGTTTCATCTGGCTTTTGATTTCTCACCTAATTTTTGTGTGTATATATAAAATAAAATAATGTATGATATTAGCTAACTGGAGTGTTAGCAACGTTTGTCTTCACTTCCTCTGCCCCTACTTTATCTTCCTCCTCAGCACTTACTGACACACTATGGTTGAACTTGGAGGTTCTGAACTTGTCTCTTCTAGGGGAATGGCAGCTCTGTGAGGAGAGAGGTTCTGTCTGTGTTTCACTGCTGTATTTTCAGCTCCCATAACGATTGTGTGGCACATGGTATTTGCATGAATGACTGGTTATTCATAAGCAGACAGATTGGAGAGGTTTTGAGACCGATCTAACAGAACCTAGGAAGTTCTGGTGTTGCTGTAGGATACGCATTGGGCTGCTAACCACAAAGTCAGCAGTTCAAATCCACCAGCTGTTCCATGGGAGAATGATGAGCCTTTCTACTCCCACAGATCTGCAGCTTCGGAAACCCCACACAGGGTTGCTCAGAGTCAGAACTAACAGACAGCACCTATCAACGATGATAATTAACAGCGTCTGCGTCACCAAACCGCAAGAAAATGAACTCTGCTCTGTGTTTCCTGTCGTTCAAGATCGTGAGCTCCTCAACACAGAACAGCACAGAAAACTCAGCTCACACTTCTGAGGCCTGCCCATAAGGCTAGAGATGCGGAAGGCCCTGTTCTCAGAGTGGACTCACCACCTAGAGGGCAGGGCCAGATCCACAGACAGACACCCTGGGCAGACCCTGAGGCCCTGAACTGGGTTTAATGATCTGCTGTCACCATCTTGAAATTCTTCCTAATTTCCCAACAAAGGGACCCACATTTTGGCTTTGTATAAGGCCTCACAAATTATGAAGCTGGTCCTGTTGGCAAGGGACATTCATTTACTTAGCTAAGTATACAAGGGG
Organism: Chrysochloris asiatica; assembly: GCF_000296735.1. Lineage (NCBI taxonomy): Eukaryota > Metazoa > Chordata > Mammalia > Afrosoricida > Chrysochloridae > Chrysochloris > Chrysochloris asiatica. The sequence continues at coordinate 1,356,077 of NW_006408660.1, forward strand.
CCATCAGCGAGAGAAAACGTCTGTGTGGGAGTTAGGTCTGGGCAGGGGTGCCTGTGAATATCTCTAGTGGAAAAGAATCATGTGGTTCTCACCATTAATGCTGACAACCCTACAACCTTCATATGAACACGTCCATTTGAAACAAAGCTTTGCCAGATGTCACATGATAGCCTGGAGGAGAGGGAGTAGCCAAACCCAGGACTATCTCTACGGCCAAAGATCATGAGAAAAACGTAAGAATCAACAGAGGTGGTGTTTCAGAAGCCAAAATATTCAAGGTGGGGGCAAAGCCAAGAGATTCCGAAGTACAGATGAGCATGTAGTTTGCTGAGAGGAGTCAGCAGGTAGTGCAGTGAATTACTTCAAGTGGCTTATCTACCCTTAAGTCTACGGAACTCTCACCAAATGAACTTTTCCATGATGGGCTGGATAAGAGGAGGTGGGGGAGATGTTGATAGAATTACATGATTCAGTTATGAGTGATTATTAACAGAGTTAACTGTGATTGTGAAAACTTGGAACCCTAAAGTGGGAATACAATAAACCATCTCAGGAACAGGAATGGATGCTCTCACGACCATCAAAGAAGGGCCTGGAGTGGAGTGTATTCTTCCAACACCGAGATCCTTGCACAATGAATGTCCTCGACCCAGGGACAAAGACACTGGAGGAACGGCAGTAACAGAACCAAGAGCCAGAGCCCAAGACAGAGCAGGGGGCTTCTCAGCCCACGGAGTAAGTAGAGCTGAGTGCCTTTGGACAGGACACTCGTAGAGTGGGGTGTACCTCCAGGCACTTAATTAGAGTTTGCTGACCCATGGAGCTAGAATTGAACGCCTTTGGGCTAAGATTCTGTAGCAGAGCGGAGTGCCTTTGGGGCATTTACTAGCAATACTAAAAGAGTTTTGTAACATTACCTGAGCAGGGCAGAGACTAGGCCAAAGGGCGGAGTGCCAGAGAGAGGACTGCAGAGCAGGGCTTCTGTCCTGACTGGAAGAAATGGGTCAAGGACATTGCTGAGCCTGAATTGTAACCTGCAAAGCTCCCAAATAAATCCCCTAAGTGTGAGTATGGTAGCTGCAGTCTGGCCATTCTGAGTAGAAAGTGCTGCGGAAGGAATGTTTGGTGTCATTTCTCACACTGTGCTATTTCCTAGTGTGGTGGACAAACCCTGTGGGGTACCCTGATGCGGCCTGGCCTCTTCCCAGGAGAAATGGGCTACCTATCAACATTATCACTACATAGAAACAAACAAAAGTAACCCCTGCCATCAAGTTAGAATTGACCTAGACCCTCTTGTCACGGAGGGTAGACCCGCTTTAAAGGGTTTTCAGTGGCTATGATCTTACAGAATCAGACCTCTTGTTCTGAGGCACCTCTGGGTGAAATCAAACCACCAACCTTTTGGGGAACAGCTGAGCACACGCTGTTTGTGCCACCTAGAACAATTATATAACACCCTCCCTGTTCTGAATGGAAGCTTGGTGGTTTACATGTCTGTTTTTTTTTTTTTCTCCAGACTTCTAAAAGATGCACGCACACAGCCTGAAACTGGTAGACAGAATTCAGCTCCAGCTCGTCATATGTATAGGCTATAAGTGTAGGGTCTAAAAGCATGATGACATAGTAGCTCCCTTCATTAGGTTGTGTGATATGGCAGGAGTCTCCCCAAGATTACATCCATTCTATAAGACCCCATAGGGAGCTCTGGTAGTGTAGTGGCTACGAATCAGGTTGCTAATCTCACGGTCAGCAGTTCAAAACTACCCGCTGTTCCGCAGGAGAAAGATGAGGCTTTCTGCTCCCGTAAAGATTTACAGCCTCGGAAACTCTGTACAGGGTCGCTATGAGTTGGAACCGACTCCACGGCACATAACAACAACAACATAAGACCTCATAGTACCAGACTCTCCCCATTGGGCTGACTTCTACAGCTGCAAGGAAATCAATTCTGCCAACAACCATGTAAGCTTGAAAGAGGGTTCTAAGTCTCAGACAAGACTTTAGCCCTAAAACACATCTTAACTGCTACTTTATGATACCCTGAGCAGAGAACCAGCTATGCCACATTCAACTCCTGACCCACAAAAACGGAGATAGCACATGTGTGCCATTTTAGGCCACTACGTTTATGCTAACTTGCTACACAGAGAAAGAAAACAAATACAGAGACCGATACCCAGCTCCAGCTCCAGAACCTGGAAGGGGCAGGACTCCAGTGGACAGACTATCAGCAGGGGAGGGCAGTGGTAGCTCAGTGGTAGAATTCTGACCTTCCATGCGGGAGACCCAGGTTTGAATTCCCAGACCCGGTTCACATAGCTGTGGGTGAAAGCTTGCATGTTGCTGTGATGCTGGGCAGATTTCAGCAGTTTCCAGACTGAGAGAGACTCGGAAGGAAAGCCTGAAGATCTACTTCTGAAAATCAGTGAACCAGCAACCACCTCAGAAGGCTGTAAGGAGAATGATGTCCCCTGGTGTCAAAGACTGAACTGTGTCCTCCCAAGTATATGCCATTGTGGTTGGGCTGTGGTTCTCAGTCCCTTGTTGTTGTTGTCACGTGCCATCAAGTCGGAACCCCATGCACAGCAGGATGAAACAATGTCCGATCCTGACAGTGCCAAGCAGTTATGTAATGGTATAAGGTGGCAGTTATGATTCCCCATGATATGATCTGATGTGATAAACTAACTACTGGATTAAGGGTGGGCTAGTCCTGGTGTGGCACTGTGGGACAAAGTACTGGACCGAAAGGTCAATGTGAACCACAAAGTCGGCAGTTCAAACCCATGAAGCGCTCCTTATACAGGAAACCTTATACAGGTCGTTATGAGTTGGAACTGATTCAACGGCACTTAACAACTCCTAGTGTGATGTTGTAGGATCAGCACTAGACTGTAAATCACAAGGTTAGTAATTCAAACCCACCAGCTGTTCCTCGCAAATCTTTTACAGGGTCGCTATGTGTCAAAACTGACTCCACGGCACCTTACAACAACAATAAATACCCTTAACCCTGGTCCGATGTAAGAGATTTTTCCACATGGGTGTGGACTGTAACATCTTTTATCTCACAAAGATAAAAGGAGAGAGATGTGAACAGAGAAGGGGGACCTACTGTCATCAAGAAAGAAGAGCAGAAAGTGGAGTGAGTCCTTTGAGTCTGGGTCCCTGCACTGTGAGGCTCTTAGATCCAAGGACAGACTGATGCCAACACACGGGGTGATCTCTAAGGAATGCTGGGTCTATATATGCCGAAAGGAGACAGGACCTTTCTCCAGAGTCAGTGCTCTGAATTTAGACTTCCAGCCTCCTAAACTGTAAGAGAAGAAATTTCTGTTTGTGGTATTTATGCTATAGCAGCACTAGAAAACTAAAACACCTGGAAAATCCAGATTCAGACTGAAAGGAGAAGGGAATGAGGAGGAAGAGTCTGTGAGGGAGTTTACAGCTCACCACAGCAACCAAACAAAACAGCAGACAACATTCTGCTGCTCTGGCCCAAATGTGGGCCTAGGCCAGCAGTCGAAAAGAAGCAAAAATGAAAAGAATGCCAGTGAACGTTTTCATGAACTTGACTTGGAAATGCTGGGTGGAAAACAAAAGATACAAAACAAGCCCAACCTTCACTCCGGCTTGTTACTCTGGGGAGAACTCAGCCATCTTATCTCCTGGGGGCCTGGCCTGGCACACCAGCAGGTTGTCAGGCCAGACTGGGGCAGCTCCCGAGACAGGGAGGGAGCCAGGAGCGGCTGCCAGCGGGGCCAACTGCTCACCAATTCCCACAGTCTGAGCAGGATGGGGACCGAAGGAGGCTGGCAATGCGCAGAAAGCAGGCTCTATGCTCGCTCGAGAGGGCCGCTTCCTGAGGCATTTCCCAGAAGGCCTTGAGAGAAATCATTGGTTTCTAATACAGATTCTGCAGGGCATGCATTTCTTATTGGCATCTTACAGGGATGCCACTGGATAAAGTCTGCTGGCTGCTCCACTTCTTAGGGACCCCATGGGGTGCCTGCTCAGGCTTAGGACCACCATGACACAGTGGACACAGTCCCTCGAGTTCTACACTGGGAAACAGCCTACATCTGAGCAGTGCCTTATGAGGACCGAACAGAGCAGCTGCTCCCCACGCCCACCCTGTGCCTGACTGCGTAAGGATCCTGACACCTCCTACCCACCAGCAACCCTGCAAGGCAGTGCTGATCTCGGTCCAACATAAGTGAGCCTCCCAGGAGCGCAGCGACTCCCATTGTTATAGGGACTCAGCAACAACGCAGGAGCTGGATAGATCCCACACCTAGATGTGCCGCACTTTACATCCAGGCTCCTTCCTCCACCTTGCTACAAAGGAGCTTCAGAAAGGTCATGGGAAAACTCCATTATCTTTTCACTCCATTCTCCCACAGGCTTTCTGACCTGCTGCTAGAGTCCATTCTGACCCACAGCAACCCCGTGTATGCAAAGTACAATTGCTCCACAGGGCTTTCAAGGCTGTGACCTTTCGGGCCAAGTCGCCAGGCCTTTCTTCCAAGGTACCTCTGGGGGGGTTAGTAGTTGAGTGCTTAACTGACTGTGCCATCCGGGGACTCCTCGATTCCTCATCCGTGTGTGCTACAGTTTTAAGTGCTCTGCGCAGGCACACCGCTAAGGGCTCGTCCCTAAAGGAAGTGCCCACAGCTCAGGATGAGACAGGGCACATGTGCTTGCCCCAGAAGGCAGGACTGGCCCCTGTCACACAGAGAAACCAAGAGCTACATGCTGTGTCTGGAGATGTTGCAAAGCTTTTCAGGCTGACCAGAAGGGTTTCTCATAAAAAGGAAGTGGTCAGGAGTCAGGAACTGTAAGCAGCAGATGTGAGCAGGCGGGTGGAGGAAATGGCAGTATCAGGAGGAGGGGACCTTCCACTGGGAGAGAGGTAGGGGGACAGGTGTAAGGGTGAAGAATGGTATCACCAGAGGGCTATGAAAAAGAGGGCAGGTGAGACCACAGGGCTCAGCAATGACTGGATGAGGATGAGTCAAAGGTGACGCCTTGGGATACCAGAAAAAACTGTTAGTTATGGGTACAAGAAGAAGTGGGGGAGGGGCAAGGAAGAAAGAGGAAGCCCAGCTACCATCAGCTTTCCTCCCTTTCAGTACTCCTTAGTCCCTGGCTAGTGCCAGCGGTTATGCGCATGACTACTGGCCAAGAGGTTGGTGGTACAAACCTACTCAGAGGCACCTCATAAGGACAGGCCTGGCAATATGTTTAAAAGTTCACAGCCTCAAGAACCCTCTAGAGTAAAGTTCTCTGCACATCTGGGGACGCTGCCAGTTGGTATCAACTCCACGGCAACTAACAACATCAGCAGCGCTCCTTGGAAAATTCAATGTCGGTTTACTTTCAGGATCCATTTGAAGAAAGAAATCTCTCCCTAACCCTCCTCCTCCAAATCAACAACACACAACAAAGCTATTCCGAAAAGTTCTCCTCTAGGCCTAATGCACTAGACTGCAAAGTCAGCTTGAACCACAACCCTATACAGGTCTGCTAAGGGTTGGAAACAACTCAACGGCACATAACAACAACAATCTTACAGGGCAGGTGTACAAAGAAACGCAAATTCACCCATGATACAGATGCGCTTTAATCCCAGCTTACGCCAGGATGCAAGAACTTTCCTGGTTTGACTAGAAAGGTTAGAAAGCAGGACAATGACCTCTGTCCGGAGGCCCTGGTGATATAAACGGTTAACATGCTTGGCTGACAACTAAAATCAGATGTTCGGATATACCAAGAGGTACTTCAGAAAAAAGGCCCATCTATCTACTTCCCCCCAAAATTAGCCACTGAGAACCTGCTGGTGCATAGTTCTACTCTGACACATGTGGAAATATCATCAGTCACTTATTGGCTCAATGGCAACTGGGTTACAGGCCCTTCGTCTAAAGAAGAACAGGGGGGCAGAGGGAGGGTGTGAAGAGAGATGCTGAAAAGACACGCTCAGACCCCAACACAGCACCGGAAGAAGAACCCTCTCCCCGCGGTCATGATGGTGCTGGAGCTCTGAGTCATCTGACATCCTGTGAGGCAGTCACCTGGGTTCTGACCCTGACACTTCCTCTCACCATGGAGGTCCCCTCACTTGTGTGGCCCAGAGGGCTGACTCAACTGAACAGTGAAACTGGTCTCCAGCAAGCAGCATGGGGTCACCTGGAATGCCAGAACTAGCAGAGAACTCGGTATGAACACAGGAGCCCTGCTGTTACTGCAGGATAAACAACGGACTACTTACTGCAGGGTTTGGGTTCTTTGGCATTCATGTACTAGGTGAGGTTTCCTGGTGGCACAACAGTTAAGCACTAGGCTGCTAAGCACTAAGCTGCTCCACAAGAGGCAGGCCTAGTGAACTGTTCCTGTAAAGACGACAGCCTTAGAAACCCTATAGGGAGGTTCTACTCTGTTCTCCAGGGTTGCCTGGACTTGGAAGTGACTCAATGGCACATAACAACCACAACATTGAGTACTGTTATTGTCAAGTACCGTCGAGTCGATTCCGACCCATAGCGGTCCTGTATAGGGTTTCCGAAGAGCAGCTGGTGAGCTTGAACCGCTGACCTTGCAGTTCAAACGGCTTTGCAGTCTGGCGCATTAACCCACAGCACCACACTGAGTACACTAGGTACGTCATATATATATCCCCCATCTCCTTTTTAAAAAAAAAAATTGTGGTAACTATATAGGTAAGAAAACATTTGCCATTTTTCTTAAGAGTCTGTACTCATTTTGTCTCTGTGTCACATTTTGGTAATTCTCATAATATTTCAAACTTTTTTTATAATGCTCGGTTTGAACTGCAAGGTCAGTGGTTCAAGCTCACTGGTCACTCATCAGAAACCTTATATAAGGTTGTTATGGGTCGGAACCAACTCAACTTCACTTCACAACAACAACAATTGCACTCTTGGAGTCCTGATGTGGCTGCAGGATAATGCCGTGGACTGCAAGGTCAGTTTTAACAGCAAGGTTAGTGGTTCAAACTCACCAGCCACTCCTAGGAAACCCTATATAGGGTCGTTAGGAGTCGGAACCAACTCAATGGCATTTAACAACAACACTGCACCCTTAATTGTTATTGTTGTTGTTGTGTGATGTCGACCCACAGCAACCCTGTATAGGGTTTCTGAGGAGCGCTGGTGAGTTTGAACTGCCAACCTTGCAGTTAGTAGTTCAGTGCTTTTCCTACAGCACCACACACTTAAGAGACGACAGTACAGTGTAAACATAACTTATACGCACTCATAGCAACCTGGAAGGACAGAGTAGAAATACCCTATAGGGTTTCCAATGCTGTAAATCTTCAGGTGGGGTCCAAATGTCAACCTTTTGGTTAACAGTCCATTGGTCCACTAAGCCTCCTTAGGTTGTACATACCAACAATCATGTCAAACCCACTGCCATTGAGTCAATTCCTACTCACAGGGACCCTGTGTAGGGTTTCTGAGGCTATAAACCTTTATTGGAATTAACAGAATTATCTTTCTCTCCAGGAGTGCCTGGTGGGTTTAAACCACCAACTTTGAGGTTAACAGTCCAATGTCTAGCCCAGAGAGTCAAGTACTTATTAAAAATGAGTTTCCTCTCTGGAAAGAAAAAAATGAGTCTGTTATCCCAAAGATCATCTAAGCCAGAGAGCTAAATGCTGTCTGTCGAGCAAGAGCCCTCAAAGAAGGGATAGGGCCAAAGGGGTGATGGATGGGATTCCTTCCCCAGGTCAGGACGCTGAAGCAGGCTGAGGATGTCATGCGGTGGTCAGTAAACCCATTCTGGGTTCTTCTTCCTCTACTTCCTTCTTCTGCTTCCAGAAAGCTTACTTCTTCACCCCCTCCTTCCCTGGAAAGTCTGTTGTAGAAACGCTGCCCACTGCTGCCCACACTGGGGAGTCTGCAGGGAGCCCTAAGCCTCAACCCACTGAACGCGCAGGGTCAAAGAGCAAATGTGTCACATTGCAGGGCATTCTTCTTGAAAGCAGCATTAAAAAAAAAAAAAAAAAACGGGCATCCAGCCTCTGGATCAAGACCTCTATTTTACAGACTATTATTTCCCTGCTCACGTCAGCTTTAGAAATTACCTGAGGGGCTCCTAACTGCAAGATCAGCAGTTTGAATCCACCAGCTGCTCTGTGGGAGAAAGATGACACTTTCTGTTCCCGTAAAGATTTACAGCCTCAGAAAACTTATACAGAATTCGCTGTGAGGCAGAATGGACTCGATCGCACATACCACCACCACAATATTCCCTACAGTGCCACACCAGGGCCCATACCACAATATAGGTGGGCATTTTCCCTCTCTTCCTCAAACACACAGAGACATTTTTTAAAAGGCTAACAAGATTTCTACCACTAATGCGTACACTTTTAACCAGGGCAACCTCCTGCTCTTGGTAAAGAATGGTGAACCTCCATTTCAGAACACACATGTCCTTTTCCAATTAATTTTCCTTCCCCTCACAAGACGACACATTGTATTGGTAAAAGAATGCTAGGCCTGCATCTCTGTTTACCGTTCTTAAAACTCTGATAGTCCACTGTAGAAGAATTATAAGGAAGTGCTGCTGACTCTGCTGCAAAGCAACCAGAGCCCCTCAAACAACGAAAATCAATCCAAATGAGTTGCCTTCATGGTGCACCCATGTGTTGCGGAGCAGAACCCCATGTGTTGTCAACGCCATCATCTTTTCAGAAGCAGCCAGCCAGGCCTTGCTTCTGAAGCACCTCTGAGTAGATTCAAACTGCCAATCTTTCAATTAGCAGTCAAGCACCACACAGCAACTCTTGCTGACAAAGAGAAACAAGAAATGCTTTTGGTGTCTATTAGTAGGCAACTGAGGCCTACAGCTTAAGGAGTTTTAAACAAATTATTTATATAGGGTGTCCGAGGAGAAGCTGGACAACCTAACAGTTCAAACTGACCTATGGTTGAGTGCTCATCCTACACCAGGACTCCGAATAATCTAGTCAGATTATATTTTTTTTTACAATAAGCAGGAGACACTAAATTGCATATTTTAAAATTGCTAAAATGGCAAATGTGATAACATGTATCTTGTTGCCATTGTTTTTAAGTGCCCTCGAGTTGGTTCCAACTCATAGTGACCCTGTACAGTGTTACTCCAAAGTGTTTCCATATTTCTAAGCAGCAGGGTGGTGAGTTGTGCTTCAAACCAACCCTGCGGTCCAGTGTTTATCCTATAGGCCCACACCAGGACTCCCATGTATATCTTTCCCTAGTAAAAATTGACAATGGCAACCTGAAAGGTTAGAAAGGAACCTTAGAGGGTAGTGAGTTTATGTTAATAGAGGAAGGACAATTGAGAGGAGGGAAGTACAGTTGCACAACTTGAAGAATGTCAGCTATATCACTGAAACTGCTGAATTGAGGTATGTTTATTCTCAACAACACAATTAATTAACTTTTTAAAAAAGAGAAGTATTATCTAGCAGAAAATGTATAAATAATGCACTTGATGGTAACTGGTAATATAGGGTGGCAGAATTAGAGGAAACTACTTTCTTTCTTTTTTAAATGATATATCTCACGCTATGAAAGTCTGTTTACAGTGAAACAGCGGTACTATCTTACAGTACTATGAAATCATGGTGTATTCTTTTTGAATGTTCTCCTTTGGTGTAAGGAATAAGCCAATTCCTTACCTGCAAGGAAGACAGGTTGAAAAACAAGAAATGGAAAGTGCTCACCTGAGATTTAACTTTCGATCGTCATCACTGCCAGCTTCCAGCTACAGAGAGAAAAAGAGAATGTCAGACACGTCCGGGCCACAGTTTCTGCTCTGGTGCCTAAGGAAGATAAGGGTGTCCAGGAAACCTGACCACTTCTAAGTGGCCTCACCCTTTCCTTATCAATCCTCCATGGTTGTTCCTGTGAGTAATTTCCACAAGGGAATGTACAGGTTCCCAGATGTCTACCCACATCCCTGCCGCAGTATTGAGTATTGATTCCTGGAATGGGATGCTTTTGATCTGGCGTTGTTACTCAGGCACTTTTAGCCTTCAGGTCTCAACTTTTCAATGATGTTCTGGACCTTTCCTGTTTGTTTGTGGTTTTCTTTTTTAAGGGGAGGGGAACGTATTTCTCCTGTAGGCCAGGCAACAGCGAAGCGATCATCACCGTCTTACTAAAGTTCCAACACATGGATTTGCAAAAAGTCATGGAAGGTGACCAGGGTCCAGTGGTATACCTGTGGCTCTCAGAAGCTCTTGGGGCTCTCCAACAGGGCTTGATGTTTAATCTGAACATTTCTAGGTGATTGTCTTTTATACAGAAATGAAAGTAAGGGACATTTCATGCTTTCTAAAGCGAGAAGGCCAAGAGGTCAGGCTCCTCAAGTAACTGCGACTTAAGCCCCCAATGATGATTTTCAGTTTTTCTTCCTTTTGGAGACAAAACTGAAAGAAGAAGTAAACACACACTCACACACACACCCAGTCTGAATAACTGCATGCCTTGTCTGTACACAGAGGTGCCTACTGAGTGGGAAAGAGAGACCTGGAAAGTCATAACGGCTGGGAGAGATGCAAGGAAGGAAACAGGGCAGAAGCCACCAGCGACAGGACGAGGACATGGAGCTCATGCTGGAGGGGGCCCTTTACAGCAAGGACACATACCACAAGGCAGAATTCAACTAAGGAGGCGTCCCGGAAGCTTAAGACAATGTATGTATAGGAGCTCCTGGTGGCGCACAAGGCTAAGCGCTCAACTGCTAGCCAAAGGTTAATAGTTCCAACCCACCCAGAGGCACTTCATAAAAAAGGGGGAGTTAATAGCCTTGAAAACCCTATGAAGCAGCGTTCTACTCTTTACAGTCGGAATTAACTCCGCAGCAACTAACAACAAAGTACATAAAGCATCCAAGCATATAGCTGGTGGCTAGTTAGTGCCCACTCTCCCTGTCCTAAGGAGCCTTAGTGACATGCTGGTTAAAGTACCCAGTTGCTAACCGAAAGGTCAGCCATTCAAACCCACCAGCCGCTCTGTGGGAGACCGATGCGGCAGCTGGGTTCTGTAAAGATGACAGTCTTGGAAATTCTCTGGAGCAGTTCTACTCCAACCTAAGGATTACTAAGAGTTAGAATCAACTGAAGAGCAGGAGGCTTGGACTTGGGCTCCTATTCCACACTGAAGAGAAGTAGAAAAACTAGGAAAGGCTTATGAGCTATAGGGCCGTGAGCTCTGGTCATGAAGTAAAGCATAAACAAAACCACTCATATAGCAATAACAACTTCCAAGAGAACGTTGGGTCCAGCCCTATAGTTAGTTCCCAGCCAGGAAAAGTCTGTCTCCCAGAGTATTCTGGACAATGTCTGAAGACATCTTTTTTTTTTTTTTTTTTGGGGGGGGGTATAGTGGGGGCTGCTACAGGCATCTAGTGGGGAATAGCTAGGACAGCTGCTGACAAGAATGAATTTTCTGGTTCCCAAAATCAGTAGTACTGAGGTTGAGGAACTCTGGACCAACCCCAACAAGTATCTGGAAAACTGCCCATGAAAATTCATCACCTAGAATGCTGGTCAAAAATAACACTGTCATGATCATTCCTGAGCATTTTTGCTGTGTTTCTTCTGTGCTCTGCCGAGTCTCACAAAACAAATTGAGATGGTTAGCAGTTAAATGGCATCAATGAGATCATTAAAGATTAAAGACAAATTGAGAGAAAAAGAGAGAGGAGTCACTTTACTCTTGCAGTGACTTCCCTGGGCTGCTCCTCTCACATCCTGTGTCCCCCTCCTCCCATGTATTTCAGATGAGCTGAGACAGAGGGGTGACCCAACTAAGGGCAGACCAGGGAGGTCCCCTGACTCCCCACGTAGACTCTTCCCATTCTGTTTGGCTTCCTGGCTCAGCTCCACCTGGAAGAGCGCCTCCCCTTCCAGGAACAGCCAAGCCTTCCTCATTTGCTGAGAGTCTAATACTGATCATCTCCTGACATCAAATGAGTTTTATTCTTTTATCAAGTCATTGGCACTTAGTAGGAGTCCTAGTGAAGTTAACGCACCCAGCTGCTAACTGAAAGTTTGGTGGTTTGAACCTACTAGCTGTTCTGCAGTCTGCTTCCATAATGATTTACAGGCCTGGAGTGGGATGGGTCACTTTTTTAATGGCCTTTCTCACTATGGTCTTGTAACTTCCCCTAATGAGTGGGTGGGGCTATGCAAAAAAGGTGCTTAAGATCCATCAAGGAGATTGGACAACTGGCTAATAATGCAAATAAGGTGCATGGCACCCTTTTGGAGGTTAAGTGCCTTTGATTTGGTTCCAACTCATAGCGACCCTAAGTAGGGATTCCAAGGAACAACTAGTGGGTTTGAACTACCAACCTTATGGTTAGCAATCTAGCGCTTATCTTACAGCACCACACCAGAGTTGATTTGTTAAGTGCTGTTGAGTTGGTTCTGACTGATAGCGACCCTGTATAGGGTTTCAAAGGAGCCACTGGTGAGCTAAAACCACCGACCTTGTTGTTCAAATGGCTTTGCAGTTTGGCACATCAACCCACAGCACCACACCATGTTAAGTGCCATGGACTCGGTTCCGAGTCATGGCAACCCTGCATAGGGTTTCTGAGGCTGTAAATTTTTACAGGAGCAGAAAGACTCATCTTTCTCCTGCAGAGCAGCTGGTAGTTTCAAACTGCTGACCTTGCGGTTTGCAGCCCAAATCCTAACCACTATGCTACCAGAGCTCCTGGGTTGGATCATGCAAATAAAGTGGATGGAACCCTATTGAGGGGACTGGTTAGTTTTGCCATTCTGATAGGCTTAAAATGAGCTATCTCAGAGGCAGAAAGGCAGAGGGGAAAGGGGCTCACTACTATCAAGCAGAAATGGAAGCACAGCGCATCCTTTGGGCTTAGGGTGCCTATAATGAGAACGTCCTCAACTCAGGAGACAGAGATGTAATACCAGAGATGGCGCTAAATGGCGGCAGCAGAACCAGGAGACTGGTGTGAGATAGTAGAGTGGGCTTCCTGGCTTTCAGAGCAAGGCAGTTACAACGGATGTGCCAACCCACAAAACAAGAGGGCCTTCAGGCAAGAGGAATGGGGTGCCTCTGGCTGGGCACATGTCTGGAGCTATAGAGCACTTGCCTGTGTAGGGCAGAGGCCAGGCCAAGGGACTGCCTGCAGGCTCAGCTGAGAAGAGGGAGGCTCTCTTGACTGAATTCCTGAACCTGAATTGTAACCTATTGTAAAATGCCATGGAGTCGGTTACAACTCATACCTACGCTGTACAGGGTTTCTGAGGAGTGATTGGTGAGTTTGAACTGCTGATTTTGCTATTCAAACTGACTTTGTGGTCCAGCACTTATCCTATGGCACCACACCAGTACTCCCATAACCTTGTCAAGGCACTCTACATCTTGGCTTGGTTCTCTAATTCATTGCAGTGGCCACACAGAACTCACAGACCATATTCAGTTACGGGGTTTATTAGGCATGTGACTTCTGTGTGGCCACTACAATGAATCAGGGAACCAAGCAGAGAAGTAGAGTGTTGTGAGAAGGAAGGCTGGTATCAGAAAAGGCTGGAGAGTGGAGGCATGCCTGACCTCTGTCTCACAGGGATCAGCCAGGGGCTCATGTACATGGGGATTCTCTCTTCACCTCATGAAGTCAGAGGATCTCGGACACCACCATGCCATCTCTACAAGGCAGTTCTGCCCTGCCCTGCCATGTCCTATAAGGTTCCTACGCAGTCAGTCCTACAAGGTCCCTGAGAGTTGGAATCAATGCAACAGCATTAGATTTTGGCACTTAGTAAAAATAATGCTTTAATTTGAAAACAAATAATGGTAATGGTTACATTAACAAGATGAATGAAATTAATGTTACAGAATTTTATGTGTAAAGACAAATGAATTGGCAATTGTCTTGTTGAATGTTTCATCACATTAAAAACAATTTAACAAAAAAGACTTTACATAATAATTTGTACAATGGAAAACAACTGTTACTGTTGTGAATTGCCATGGAGTCAATTCCAACTCACTTTGGCTCCATATGTGCAGTACAGAACTGCTCCATAGAGGTTTCAAAGCCACGATGTTTTGGAAACAGATCACCAGGCCTTTATTCTGTGGTGCTGCCAAGTAAGTCTGAACCAACAACCTCTTTAGATTTGTAGCTGAGAGCAAATTATTTGCACCACACAGAGATCTGAACCTTGAAAACAAGATGTTATATGAAAGACTGCAGACACAAAAAGTATACATACTGATAACTCTATTTATAGGAAATGTCCAGAATCGATAAATTCAGAGAGACAGAAAATAGGTCAGTGGGTGGGCCAAGGAACAGGGAAGAGGGGACCTGGTGGATGCTGAAGAGTGGTGGCTAAGGGGTACAGCGTTTTTCAGGGTAACAAAATGTTCTGCTATTAAGATATTGGTGACGTTTGCACAACTATGGAACTATATTAAAGTCACTGTACACTTTTAAATGGTGAGTTTTATGGTATCTCAACTAAAAATGAATACAAATAAAAAATTCAATTATATGCCTTAGACAGGGAAAGATCAGGTGTACTAAGCACAGGTACTAATTCCTGGTGACACGTTCAACTGCTAACGAAGAGGTCAGTAGTTCAAACCCACCACTGGCTACAAGGGAGAAAGACATGGCAGCTTGTTTCCATAAGGATTTCAGCCTTGGAAACCCTAGGAGGCAGTTCTACTCTGTCCTGCAGGGCTGCTAATGAGTCAGAATGACGCCACGGAATTGGAGGTTTTCGGTTTTGTTCTGAAGTCACACAAGCTTTGCCCATCATCAGCATTAATGTAATGACCCGGGCTATCTGGACAACCTTGCCTCAACCTAAGCTCAGCACCACCTTAATTTTGTGCCAAGTACACCAAGTTTAGTGCATGAAGTCCTTGGCAAACTACAAGACAGTAGGCCCAGGGATAAGGTCACGGAGCAGATACCTCTGTGGGGAGGTGAGAAGCTACTACACTATTACAACTGGCTTCTCATTGGGGTGAGAGGAAGGACTGCTGGGACCTTCTGTCCAAAAACAAGATAACTTGTTAGCGGCCTCTCCTAGGAGAGGTGGGGGCTCTGAAGTTCAGTTTAACAGTCCTGCTCCAAAACATTCCTGTCAGTCACAGCAAGAGGCCAGGAAACAGCAGGGCAGATAGGGTGCTAGCCCAAATACATATTCTCCTGGACCTCACTCACTTTCTCTCTCACACACACACCATGCTATGCTCAGCTATCCCATCTCCCCCACAGGGAAGATGTCTGAGCCACCCAGATGCTGATGGGACAATGTTCTGGGCCTTTGAGGTTCCTCTCCCAGATGCTCCCACTTAATCTGGCACAGGTCCCAGTTTAGACTGGTAGTCTTGAAGGCTTCTCCAGGTATGCAAGATCAGAGATACAGATGGGTGACTTGCTCAGAGGCCCCAGTCTGACTCATTCTAGCTTGGTTCTGCATACTTCTTACTGTTGGTGGTGGTGGTGTTGAGTTGATTCCAACTCATAGCCAACTCAAGTGACAGAGCAGAATTACCCAGAGGGTTTTTTAAGCTGTCATTTTCGCTAGGTCTTTCACCTACAGTGCCATCGAGTTGGAGTTGATTCTATTCATGACGACCCCATGTGTAACAAAGGAGAATTATGCTCTGGGTTTTCAAGGGAGGATTTTTTTTTTTTCATGTAGATCATCAAGCCTTTCTTCTGAGGTCCCTGTAGTTGGATTTAAACCTCTACCCTTTAGATTAGCAGCTGAGCTGAGTGCATGAACTGTTTGTACCCCCAAAGGATACCCACAGGCAGGCAGACACGGAAATGTACATCAGTACAGAGAAACAGAGAATCAGCTACAATCAAGGGATATGCTCTGGGTTCCCAAATGTACCCCATGCAAGCCCCTGAGCCCCAGAAGAATCCAAGCAAACTGTCAGTGTTAACCGAGTTACACATTCAGCCACCCACATCTAAGGCAGAAACCACCTCACACACTCTGCCACCCAGGCCAGCCTCTTACACAGCATCACCCAGACATGGTCCCCAGCCAAGAGGACAGAAGACTCGAGTATCCACACACCAGGCACACAAGAGAGGGGGCAGACCAGCATAGGGTGACGAATCTCAGACCCAGCATCTCAGACAATTACCCAAACAGGAAACCCCAACACAGTTACCCCATACAGGAGTCACCACCACACACAGTGTGTCACACAGTCACCCAGACGGGGGTCACAACTACACAGTGTCACACACAGTCACCCAGATGGGGGTTACCACCACACAGTGTCACCCAGACACCCAGATGGGGGTCACAACTATACACAGTATCACACAGTCACCCCAGACGGGGGTCACTACCAGCGTCACAGTCCCCCAAACCAGGGGAAACCACCACACACAGTGTCACACACAGTCACCCCGACAGGGGTCACCAGTACACAGTGTCACACAATCACCCAGGTGGGGGTCACCACCACACAGTATCACAGGGCCTCACCGCCATGGACCCAGGCAGGCTGCAGGGTGGGCTCTCACAGGCGGG
>NW_006408660.1:1374532-1376534 GCF_000296735.1 Chrysochloris asiatica
AACAACAACAACAACAACAACTCAGTTACAGAGGTAAATCAAATAAACAGACATATTTTTGGTTTTGTAAATCTTGTTATATTAATTACTTCTATGGAGTCCTGGTGTGGCGCTGTGGGTTAATGTGCTAGACGGCAAAGTTGGTTTGATCCGCAAGGTTTGAGGTTAAAGCTCACCAGTCCCTCCTTGGAAACCCTATATAGGGTCACTATGGGTCACAACTAACTTGACGGCACTTAATACCAACAACATGTGTTTGGAAGACTAGCCGACATCCCCCAAAAGGGACCTATAGCACCTTCCCCCCCAGAAAGTGTTTTGGACATATATGGTAATGGTTTTGTTTGTCTCACTGTGGGGAATAAGGAAGTTCAACCCACTTGTGACTGTGAACTGCTGCTGATCTTTCAGTTAACAGCCCAATTCCTAACCCATACTACCAGCACTATTAAATACCCTGCAATACACTGGAACTAAACAACACCCGTTGCTATAAAGTTGGTTCTGATTCATAGCAACCCTATAGGACAGGGTTTCTGTCGTAGATTGAATTGTATCCCCTAGAATAAGTATCTACTACTCTGGAGTCCTGGTGTGGCAATGTGGGTTAATGCGCCAGACTGCAAAGCCGTTTGAACTGCAAGGTCAGTGGTTCAAGCTCACCAGCTGCTTGAACCCTATACAGGGTCGCTATGGGTTGGAACCAACTCAAAAGCACTTAACAACAACAACTCTGGGCCATGATTTTCAGTGATTTGGAAGTAATGATTTCCCTGGATGTGATCTGATGTGATAAGTTCCTCCAATGCTGCATCCATTCATTGAAACATTTCAATTTTTATTCCTTATAAATTGGTATCTCTGATTTTGTATTTTCAGTCTTGTAGGCTTGTTTTACTTGAGACACTTATATCTGGATTGAGTTCTGGGTGGTGTTGTCATGTGTGGTCATCTCGGTTGTTGCCTGCTGGAGTTGGTTCTCAGTCCAAACACTACCATTTAGTATTTTTTTTGTATGAAGTTTGTCTTATTATTACAAATTCCTTTGATCTGTGTTTATTTAGAAATGTCTTAATTTTGCCGTCGAATTTGAGGGACAGCTTTGCTGGATATGTGATTCTTAGTTGGCAATATTTTTCCTTTTGGGGTTTTGTAATATTGCTTTATAGTCACTGGAGACCAGTTGCTGGAGAAGGATATCATGTTTGGTAAAGTAGAGGGTCAGAGGATAACAGGAAGACCCCCAGGAAGATGGATTGGCAAAGTTGCATCATCAATGGTCTTAAGTGTGGCAACAATTATGAGGTTGGCCCAGGACCAGGCAGTGTTTTGTTCTGTTGTGCATAGGGTTGCTATGAGTCGGTACCACCTCAATGGCACCTAACAACAACAATATTGCTTTCTTGCTTACATTGATTCTGCTGAGAAGTTAAGAGTTTAGTCTTATTGGTTCTCCTTTATAGGTAACTTTTCATTTTTCCTGAGCTGCCCTCAGGATTCTTGACTTGTCATTGGTTTTGGAAAGTTTGATTATGATATATCTTGGTGATTTTCTTTTGGGGATCTATCCTCTTTGGGGTTTCTTAAGCTTCTTGTATAGTTATCTTCTCATCTTTCATGATGTTAGGGCAGTTTCCTTCCACCAACTCCTTGACAATTTTCTCTGTGCTTTTCATTATCTCTTCCTGTTCTGGGATTCTGACACCTCTTCATGGTGTCCCACATAAATCTCATTCTTTATTCCGAGTTTTCATCCTTTTTTTCTGAGTTTCTTCTAGGCTCCTAGTACTGAGATATTTATCTTCATGCTCACTAATTTGGGCTTCCATTGCTTTGAATCTCCTCCTTAAACAAAAAATATTTTGTCCATTTCTGAAATCTTAGTATTAATTTTCTCAACATTCAATTGAAGGTTTTATACTATTTCAGATTTTGCATTTATTTTGTCTGGTTGTTCTTGTAGTGTTTTCCTGAATTCTTCTAAACTTTTTTTGTGTGTTCT
>NW_006408660.1:1406710-1408526 GCF_000296735.1 Chrysochloris asiatica
CAGCAACAACAAAAACTAGACTGAATACTGCAGTCTATAATCACAGAAATGGTAGAGGAGGGAGAGAAGAAAAAAAAATCTGTAGCCTAATATGAGCATGACTTTAATGTCCTCTCTTCAGCTTCTTGCTTTCAAAGCTGCCTGAGAGATTTCAAGATGGCGGTGTTGGTTGTTATGCTATACCTCAGGCTTTAATTTAATTTTTGGCCTGTTTTCTTTTTAAACTCTTTCCCTCTCTACTGCCCTGTCCTGCCCTTTCCCATATTAAAAAAACAAAACAAAACAAAAGACAAACAAGCAAAAAACATTCAGGGCCTGCTCTTGGGCTGAGTATCTGTGCGCATGCCTGGCAGAACCCACCAGTGGTGACGGTGGGGGTGTCCACTTGCTCAGGCTCTCCCTCTAGTCACCAGAATGGAGGTGGGCAAACAGTGGGTACGCAAAAAAAAAAAAAAAGAAAGAAAAGAAAAAAGAAAATCAGAACAAAGCAAAACTGATAAAGTGTATTGTTCTTCTTTGCTCCAAGGTTCCCGTGGTGTTTTTACGTGGTGTTTCTGCTCCCCCTCTTGGTCTTGCCATTTGGTCTTGCTCAAGATGTCGGCTCCGGGCCTCTGAGCCCAGCCTGGCAGATTCAAAA
The DNA here is from genome assembly GCF_000296735.1 of Chrysochloris asiatica. Lineage (NCBI taxonomy): Eukaryota > Metazoa > Chordata > Mammalia > Afrosoricida > Chrysochloridae > Chrysochloris > Chrysochloris asiatica. The sequence goes on from NW_006408660.1 coordinate 1,407,348, forward strand.
GTATGTGATTTTTTACTTCCGCTTCAAGTTCCACAATCTATAAGCCTTCAAACCTTCAAAATATTCCTGTCTCTGTGGTTCCAAGTTTTGGAGCTCTGCCCTGGATCTGCTTTGCCTGGTATTCTGTGGTATTGCTGACGGCAAACTTCACTGCACCTTAGCCGCCATCAAGCCCTGCCTCCTTGTAAGATGTTCTTGATGTCATCCCCTAACGTCTTTGGTCTTTGCTCTTTAGTGTCTAATGCACCAAATTTGCACTTGAGATGGTATCTAAATTCAGATGGAATATGTTCAAAGTCGTCTTTTAGCTCTTGTGGACTTGTTTTAATTTCCTTCAGCTTCATCCTGAACCTACATATGAGCAATTTAAGGTCCATTTCACAGTCTACCCATGACCTTGTTTTGGCTGATGATATAATGCTTTTCCTGTGTCTCTTCCCTCAAATGTAGTCAGTTTGATTCCTGCATTTTCCATCTGGTGAGGTCCAGGTATATAGTCACCTTTATGTTGTGTAAAAAAGGTTATTTGTGATGAATAAGTTGTTGGTATTGTAAAATTGTACTATGTGATCTCCAGCATCATTTCTATTACCAAGGCAAAGTTTTCCAACTACTGATCATCTTGGTTTCCAGGCTTTGTATTCCAATCACCAGTAATTATCAATACATCCTGATTGCATGTTTGATGAATTTCAGACTGAAGATGATGGTAGAATTCTTCAGTCACATCATCATTGGATAAAGTGGTTGATGAGTAAATTTGAATAATAGTTGTATTAACTGGTCTTCTTGTGGTGGTGATGTTGGTGGTGGTGGTGATGGTGTGCTGAGGAATAGGTTCTGACTCATAGAGACCCAGTATAGGGTTTCCAAGGCTATAAATCTTCACAGGAGCAGAAAGCCTCATCTTTGTCCCATGGGATGGTTGGTAGTTTCGAACTGCTGACCTCGAGCTTAGCAGCCCAACTCATAACCTGTTGCAGACCGTGTAAACCTGGTCAGAAGTTCAAGGCCCTATAGGCCCGATTGTTACAGGTCGCAGGCTCTGAGGAACAGATCTAGCCACCTGGCAGTTAATAGCAAATTGTTTTTCATCTTAGTGTCCAGTTATGTTTTACTAAATGCAGACATGAAGCCCTTGATATCCACAGATAAATGTAATATTTTCCTAAAAGCCAA
>NW_006408660.1:1408717-1423500 GCF_000296735.1 Chrysochloris asiatica
CTCCCCCCATTTGAGGCTAGGTGCTAAAAGGTATGTTAATTAAGCTTGAGAAACCAAGTTGAGGTCGTGAGATTCGAACCTGTAAAGTATGATGTAAAGTTGCCTGAATATCTGGAAAAGTAAGATTGACAGCTGTACCTTGTCTTAGTCCCTCCTAGCTTTGTGTAAAGTACATCCCCTAAATAAAAGGAAGGCGCAGAATGAATCCAGGTGCATTATGACTGGCAAGGCGTGCGTTACAGCATGCAGGGTGCTCAGTCCAGCATTGCAACCATACTGCCTGTTTAGCCAAGATGTTTACTATGCAGGATATTACAGCCTTTGTGGCTGAGATGTTTGCAATGCAGGATGCCAGTCCAGCATCCATCCTGGTTTCGGGGTGTCTCTTTGTCTCTCTCTTTGCATCTCTCTGTCTCTTTTTGCTATCTCTATCACTGCCAGGTATCTCCTCCTCGTGAACCGAACCCCTATGTCGAGGCCAGTCCCCGACAATAACCGCTATGCTGTCAGAGCTCCTTGGTCTTCCTTGTTGTTGTTAAGTGCCCTCGAGTCTTTTCCAACTCATAGCGACCCTGTATAGGGTTTCCGAGGAATAGCTGGTGAGTTTGAACTGTTGACCTTATGGTTTGCAATCCAGTGCTGATCCTTCAGTGCCATTCCTTATGGATGTATGAATATTATCCTATCACGGGCAGTGTTATATTTCAAGATAGATCTTGAAATGTTGTTTTGGATGACAAATGTGATGTTATTGTTCCATTTGTATAGTAAACCATGTGATTGTCAGATTCAAAATGGCCAATACCAATCCATTTCAGCTCACTAATGCCTAGGATATCGATCTTTATGCATTCCATTTCATTTTTGACAACTTCCAATTTTCATAGATTCATACTTTGTATATTCCATGTTCTGATTATTAATGGATATTTGAAGCTGTTTCTCCTCATTTTGGGTTGCGCCCCATCAACAAATGAAGGTCCTGAAAGCTTTACTCTGTTTGCGCCCCCATAGCCAATTGTACTTTGAAGAAGCAGCTCTTTCCTAGTCAGTTGAATAATGAATGTCTTACTTCTGAAACCCACATGCATTTATTGTCAGTTTGCTGTGTCTCCTAAAGGAGCTGTAGTCAAGCATTTACATTCTGAAATACATTTGAGGGAATTTCAAAAAATTCATGGGAAAACCACTATCTTTTGATTCCAATTTCCCCACACTTTTTGAAGCCCTCTCATATGAGTATTATTTATTTGTTGTTTTCCTTTTGTGCTTTCTTTATGTTGCAGGTACCATATTATAGACCTGTTTTGTTTTTTTAAAAGATGTATACAAAAAAATTCCTGTTGCTTATTCTGAATCATGATGACCCTGTAGGATAAAGTAAGAGTAGAACTACCCCGTGGAGTTTCCAAGACTGTCATTACCAAAGCCGTTTGCCACATCTTTCTCCTGTGGAGTGGCCAGTGGGCTTGACCTTTCAGCTCATAGCTGTGTGTTTAAACGTTGTGCCTCCAGCGCTCCTTTCAAAATGTGCAATAACAACAGTAACAACCACCAAAAAAACCCTTTGCCATTAGTCAATTCCGTCTCCTAGCAACCCCATGTGTTTATTCCACAGTCAAGCTGCTCCATAGGATAGTCTTGACTGTCATCTTTATGGAAGCTGATCGCCAGGCCTTTCTTCCTTGGTGCCACTGGGTGGATTTGAACTGCCAACCTTTAGGTTAGTAGAAGGACTTTATCTTCTATAGATTCTGTTTTCATTAGTAAATAAATATTGTGAATGATTTGCTATTGAAGGGCGGCAGGAAAGGTTTAGGTTCAAGCAGATCTCAAATTTGAACGTTTGAGAATTCCCTGAGAAAAGCAGACTGCCAAACCCCACCCATGGGATTCTGTTGTGTTAGGTCTGCAGTCAAGCTGAAGATCCTGTGTTTGTAACAGGTTTCCAGATGACACTGATGTCCCTCCTCTGGGGCCACAGCTTGGGGACCAATGCAAACAATTAATGCCTCTTCGCTGCTACAGAGTGGTTGGGGTTTCAACTGTGGAGCACAGTTCTACTCTGATACACATGGGTGGTCAGGAGTGATAATGACTCAACACAGCTGGGTGGCAGTTGTTGTTGTTATGCGCTGTGGAGTCGGTTCCGACCCATAGCGACCCTGTACAGGGTTTCCAAGGCTGTAAATCTTTACGGGAGCAGAAAGCCTTATCTTTCTCCCACACAACAGCTGGTAGTTTCAAACTGCTGACCCTAAGGTTAGCAGCCTGATTTGTAACCACTATGCTACCAGAGCTCCTTAGATCCTAGACAAATGTCATGGCCCCTTCATTGGTCTCCTTTTCACTCTCTTTTTCTCCAGCACACGAACAACTCCTTACAGAAAACTGGTCCCTGGTCCCTGGTTCCCCATCATCTATGAACTAAATCCTCATCTCCCTCTCCTAGCCTTGCCTGCCTCTCTACCCACGACCACTCTTCCTAGAGGCATCCCAAACCTCTCTCCCTCCCTACAACAGAGGGCCTTCTCCTGGCCCACTGCTCACTCCGGCCAGTGTCTGCTCCAGAAAGCCCTCCCTGACCCTAGATAACATTCACATCCTTTCTATCGCTCTTGTTCCCACTCCTTCAACTCCCGACAACCCCATGTGTGTCAGAGTAGAACCTTGCTTGGTACGGTTTCTGATGGCTGATTATCAGCTTAGAGTGTAACTGTTTGCTAGTACCACCCTATCGCAAACATAGTAAATGTCATGCTGCATTGAACTGATGTGCCTGTCTCCTCTAGTGAATGGCAGTCACATCACCATAGAACCAGGAATGATCCTCAGGGATACTGCTGGGAACAGAGAGAGTGTACAAAATTTGAGGGAAGAAGAGTGTCCAAAAAACCCCACAAACAACCACAACCACACACACACACACACACACACACACACACACACACACAAACCCCTTAGTCATCAAAATAAATAGTCATTGAATACAATATTTTGGAAATCAACATTAATACTCCCCAATCCATGGCGAACAACTCAATATCAACATTTAAAATACAGATACAATTAATATAAAATGACTGATGTTTTTCCCTTGGCTCGGTGGTAATCATTCTAGTCTTCCATGAAAACAGCCTGTGAGCTTGACGAATGTGGCCTATGAGGGGTGGAGGGGTGGGAAGGAGAAGTTAAAGTCATGCCCTGGCCTTAGTGCAGGCCCTGGAGAGTATCAGGAACAGAGGAGGGAGACCAGCTCCAGTTTCCCAGTGGAGCGCTTTCCATTCAGTATACTCATAATTTCTTTAATCATCTGCCCTTCTCATTATAGTCTCAGTTTTGATTGATACTATTAAACATAGTGCGTTATTAAGAGATTGTACAGAGCAAAGTGCTTTGCAAGTGTGCTAAGGACACAGTTTATTAACATGAGAACAATTTCCCAGCTCTGCTCCAGGGTCACCCCCTCCAGGAAGCCTTCAGGGCCTGAGGCTGTGTGAGGTGCCCCTTCCCTATGCTCCTGCAATCCCCATGCTTCCTTACTGGTAACAGTGGCCTTATGGGTGTACTCTGTGCCCACTTTCAGATTAGGCTGTTTTAGCTGTATTCTTTCATAATCACATTCTAAGAGGAAACAGACAGACACACAGAGTGGTTAAGTCACATGCCCAAGGTCACACAACTGGAGAGTGGCAAAGCTGGGACTTAAATCCTGCTTTTAACATTCAGACAAAAGAGATTCTTCCAAGACAACCTAGGAGGTGGGGAGAAGGAAAGTGAACTCTCCTGGTAGTTCCCTTTTCCTAGCAAATATTCTTTCCTGGCATTGAAAATAACTTGCAATGCCTCCTCAACTATTCAGAAATGAAATTCAGAGGTCATAAAACAAAGTTGATCACAGTCCTAGTATGACGCTGTAGGATAAGCACTGGACTACTAACTGCAAAGTTGATGGTTCAAATCCACCTGCTATTCCTCAGAAACATGATACAGGGTTGCTATGGATCGAAACTGACTTGATGGCACCTAACAACAACAACAAGGAGCTCTGGTAGTGTAGTGGTTACAAATCAGGCTGCAAACCTCAGGGTCAGCAGTTTGAAACTACCAGCTGTTCCGCGGGACAAAGACGAGGCTTTCTGCTCCCGTAAAGATTTACAGCCTCGGAAACCCTGTACAGGGTCACTATGGATCGGAACCGTCTCCACCATGGCACTTAACAACAACAGCAAGGATGACCACATCCTAATTCCAGAACCTGTGATATAGTATTCAATGCGATAAAAGGGACTTTGCAGACATGTTTAAATGAAGGATCTTGAGATGGGGAGATGGTCCTGGGTTTCCTAAGTGGACTTGATGTTGTCACAAGTATCCTTATAAGAGAGAGGCAGGAGATGAGAGTGAGTGGTAGACGTCAAGATGATGGGAACTAGAGACTTGAATGAAGTGAGGAAGAAGCTGTGAGCCAAGGGATGCACACGACCTCTAGAAGCTCCAGAAGGCAAGTCAACGGATTTCCCCCTGAATTCTCCAGGAGCACAGCCCTGCCCACACCTCCAAAACTGTAAGGGGAAACATTGGTGTTGTTTTGAAGGCATTAAATTTGTGCTCATTTGTTACAGCAGCATCAGGAAACTAAACTAAAAACCAACCTACACATAGACTCTTAAAAAAGTAAAAAATCAATATAATGCCCTAATTGAAAATGTTCCAGGTACTTTCTGGGCATTATATCACTTTCTCATTCATATAATTTATTCAACAAATATTTATGCAGTACTTACACTGGCCAGATGTTGTTGCTGTTATGTGCCGTGGAGTCGGTTCCGACTCATAGCGACCCTGTACAGGGTTTCCTAGGCTGTAAATCTTTACGGGAGCAGAAAGCCTCATCTTTCTCCTGTGGAACAGCTGGTAGTTTCAAACTGCTGACCTTGCAATTCGCAGCTCGATTCGTAACAACTGCACTACCACACTGGCCAGATACTGTTATAGAAATTCAGGGTACCACTACTCATCTGTTTGTCATACTGTGATATCTTGCATGTGGCTATGATGTTGAAAGCTATGCCATCAGTATTTCAAATATCAGCAGGGTCAATCATGGTGGTTAGACGTTAGCAGAGCTTCCAGACTAGGACAGGCTAGAAAGAAAGGCCTGGCAACCTACGTCTGAAAATTAGTCAATGGAAACCCTAATCACAACAGAACATTGTATGATATAGTACTGGAAGATGAGCCTCCTACATTTCTGAAAATGTAAAAGAAGAAAAAAAATCCACTCAGTCCTTATAATGAGATTGGTTTTGTTAAGTGCCATCCAGTCAGTTCCGATCCATAGTGACCCTGCATAGGATTTCCGAGGAGCGGCTGGTGAGCTTGAACCACCAACCTTGTGGTTCAAATCAACTTGCAGTCCAGCACATTAACACACTGCATCACACCAGGGCTCCAAAATGAAATTAAGAGGATTTATTCAAAAAAGAAAAGTTTCATGTGAATGCAGACAGACGTTAAGTGAGAGCTGATGACTCCAACTGAAGAGAGTCCAACAAAGACTGGTATTGTCCAGAGAACAAAGAAATTAGAATAAAATCATTTAATTGGTTAGTCTTTGGTTGAGGTCAGAGGAAGATGAGTTAGGGGAGGGGCTTGATCTTATATTGGATAATTGAGCACAGAGACTTATGGGTATTGATTTCAGTGACTAATGACAGAGATTCTCAATTACAGTCACATATCTTTCAGGTGGGATCATAAAACTGTTGTAGATTTCTCAGAAATTTTACAATAGGCATCCTAGTGCTAGGACCTTATTTCCCAGAAAAAATTTGTTAAGACAAACAAATGTAAGTTGTCCAGGAAACTTTAAATAAGGCTGTCTCCAAGACCCTTTCAAAATGACTGTATTATAGCCTTGTCATGAGGAAATATTTCTTGGGCTCACTTTATAAAAAAAAACAGATGGTGGTTTCAGGATTCCCTTCCTTGGAATGTATTTCTTACATATCCTGGTTTGGCCATAGAGAGAAATTCCTTCTTAGTTTTTATTGCTTTTAGCAATTAACAAGACCACATGACAAAAGCTTGTGAAAACTCTGAGTTAATACGGTTGCATGCAACTAAGCACCATCAGTCCCAAGTTGTTACTGTTGTTAAGTGCCGTCGAGTCTGTTCCAACCCATTGCGACCCTATATAGGGTTTCCGAGGAGCAGCTGGTGAACTTGAACCACCGACCTTGTGGTTCAAACCAACTTTGCAGTTGGTTAACCCAGCACATTAACCCATAGTGCCACACCAAGTCCTGAGTGTTGTTGTTGGTGTTAAATACTGAGGAGTCGGTTCCAGCTCATAGCAACCCTGTACAGGGTTTCCGAGGCTGTAAATCTTTATGGGAGGAGCAGAAAGCCTCATCTTTCTCCCGTGGAGCAGCTGGTACTTTCAAACTGCCAACCTTGAGGTTAGCAGCCTGATTTATAACCACTGCGCTACCAGAGCTCTTTGTTGTTGTTGTTGTTAAGTGCCGTCGAGTCAGTTCCGACCCATAGCAACCCTGAACAGGGTTTCCGAGGTTATAAATCTTTACAGGAGCAGAAAGCCTCATCTTTCTCCCGCGGAACAGCTGGTAGTTTCGAACTGCTGACCTTGTGGTTCACAGCCCGATTCGTAACCACTATGCTACCAGAGCTCCTTTAGGTTGGTTTTAACTCAACAAGAACTGAGTTTGATTCAGTCATTTAGTTTTGGTCAACAAGGCCTTACAGATGAACTTTTCCATTATGGAAGGAATTTAAATACAGAAACATATTCAAACATACCACTGATTATGAAGATGGGGCAGGACTAGGCAGCATTTCATTCTGGTGCACACGCGGTCGCCATGAGTTGGACTGAGGTTGACAACAATTCACGTGCACCATTAGTGCACAGCTGACATTTAATTAGAGGAATCACCGTAGCAACCCCCCGTGGATCCTGGGATTTGCCAGATTACAAAAGGCCACTTCATGTAGTGGTGGACATGGTCAACAGGCTCAGCTGCTTAGCTCAATGATCCCTGCCTCCTTTATTCACATCCTTGGAATAGAGATGACTTGTCGAACCAATAAGTATCACAGAAATGCCAGTGTGACTCCCAGTACTAAGTCGTGAAAGACGCTGCAGCTCCAAGCTTTCTGTCTCTTGGATCACTTCCTCTGTGGGAAGAAAGCCCCATGCGATGAGGAAACTCAAGTAGCCCTGAGAGAGGTTCACAGAGTGAGGCACTGAGACTTCCTGCCTGGGACCAGCTCTGACTCACCAGCCATGTGAGAGAACCACGTGGATTGATTGCATTGTGTCCACTAAAGGTTATCTGGAACTTCTAACCTCTGGTCATGTAACTAGGACCCTGTTTGGAAATAGAAGTTTTCTTTGGATATGTTACTGAGTTCATACCTGAGTAAACCACTTGACTCCAACTCAGGTTGACCCCATGTGTATCAGAATAGAACTCTGCTCTGTAGGCTTTTCAGTGGCTGGTGTTTGGGAAACTAATCATCAGACTTTTCATTCAAGGTACCTCTGGGTGGATTCAAACCTTTAACCTTTTGGTTAGCATCCAATAGCACTCAACATTTGATAAATGGTGTCATACAAAAAGATCAGAAAAGTTACAGGTACACACATCCAGAAATGACACAGATGCAGCTCTCCAAAGGAAAAGAATGCCAAGGATTGTTGGCAGTGCCCAGAAGCGAGGAGAGAGGGCCACAGAAGGAACTGACATGGTCAAGGTCCTGATTTGGGTTTTTAGCTTTCAGAACTGTGAGGAAATAATGTTTGTTGTTTAAAGGCACTGTTATGGCTGCTGCATTAGGTAGTCAAGACAACCACCCTGGAAGCGGACCCAGTCAAGGCTTGGCTGACAGACTAACTGCTCCCTCATGAGAGACCGGAACCAAAACACTAGCTCCGCCGCTTCCAGGTCTCAGACCCACAGAAAATGTGTAAGATAAGATATGTTTGTTACTTCAAGTTGCAGAGTGGTCATTTGTTATGCAGCAATAGATAACAAATACATGACCATATAAATGACCATATAAAAATATGTTTCAATGTAATGGGATATCACAGAAAGATCTTCAGAAAATGTTGTTGTTATGGGCCGTAGAGTCAGTTCCAACTCATAGCGACCCTGTACAGGGTTTCCAAGGCTGTAAATCTTTACGAGAGCAGAAAGTCTCATCTTTCTCCCGCAGAACAGCCGGTAGCTTTGAACTGCTGACCTTGCGGTTTGCAGCCCGATTCGTAACCACTGGGAAAAGGACAGGTCACCAATCTATGAACGTAAGATTCCATTTTTGGAAGAAGAACATGAAACATTATAAAACTTTACCACAGATCAAAGGGAGTTCAGTGGCTCTATACAATAAACACTGGACTGTGAACCGCAAGGTTTGCAGTTTGAGCCTGCCAGCCACACTGTGGGAGAAAAATGAGGCTTTCTGTTACCAAGAAGATTTAAAACCTTGGAAACCCCTATGCAGGGTCACTATATATTGGAAACAACTCTATGACACTTAACAACAGTGACAAACCAAAGATCAAAAAAGAAAACATACATGGAAAGATAGAGAAGTTTTTTGCTTTCATATTGTTATTGTTGTTAGGTGCCATCGAGTCAGTACTGACCTATAATGACCTTATGCACAGCAAGAGGACTCAATCTCTCTAAACCAAATTAATTGCAATCCCTACTGAGTCCTGTTGTGGCCCTGCAGGATAGGAACTGGACTGCTAACCACAAGGTCAGTGGTTCAAACCCACCAGTTGCTCTTTGGAAACTCTATACAGGGTCGTTGAGAGTCAAACACAAATTGACAGTACTTAACAACAACATTGAAGACCAAACCTGATTTTTGGAGAGTAGGAAATTTTGACAAGAGATAGCTGAGTGAGCCAATACTTACTGGCCATGCACTTAGTACTGTGCCCTGTGACAATCACTTGCTGCTGTTACTTGTCATCGATCCAGCTCTGACTCATAGTGACCTCATGGATGACAGAATGAAACATTGTCCAGTTCTGCACCATCTTCAGGGCTGTTGTATGTTTGAGTCTATTGTGGAGGTGATGACCTTAACAATTAGAAAAGTTATAATTATGCTAATTTCATTTGAGAAGAGAACAAAAACCCACACAGTTGCTGTCCAGTTCATTCTGTCTCAAAGTAGGAATTATTTTGCTGTTCTGGGTCCTGGACAGAAATTCTCAAGTAAATGATCCCTTTGCCCATTCCTGAGAGCATTTCAGAGGTACTGAGAGGCCACGTTGTTGATCAACTAGCCAGTGGGTCAAAAGGACCTGAGGCTCCTATTCCTCCAGCCACATAAACAGAATTGGGATTCAAAGGTCTGAGATACAGCCTCCCATTGGTATGATGGGTGAACTCTGGACGTGGTCACCAGACTGAGTCCTACACTCCAATGTGTCTCTTTGGTCTTTAATTTGCCCAACTTCAAAATCCACCCAGATCAGTGTTCCCCAACTTTTCCTTTCCCCTACATTTTTTTTTTTTTTCAAACTCATATCTTCTTCTGGAGTCCGGATGTGGTGCTGTGGGTTAATGCACTGGACTGCAAAGTAAGTTTGAACCTCAGGATCAGCGGTTCAAGCTCACCAGCTACTCCTCAGAAACCCTATACAGCGTAGCTATGAGTGGGAACCGACTCAAGGTCACGTAACAACAACAATACCCTTTTCTAATTAAGATTTTTAAAAAAGTTTAATTCCCTTTTGAGGGATATCTTCTGCTTATCCCAATAGCTAAGATAACTGAAATACAGTAAATTGCTTGCGACTCACACCTTTTTTTCCTTCCAGCACGGGAGTGTCCTTGTCCCTAGAGGTTGCAGAATTCCCTTGTTCTTTCATCCATTGCTTCCTTTCTTCATTCAGGTAATACTCAAGCTCTTGGTATAGGTGTAGCAAGCTGCAGAAGACCCAGCGTCCACTGAATAAAAACATACCTTAGCGTAGTGGTTACAAGTTGGGCTGCTAACCTCAGGGTCAGCAGTTTGAAACTACCAGCTGTCACGTAGGAGAAAGATGCGGCTTTCTGCTCCCGTAAAGATTTACAGCCTTGGATACCCTGTACAGGGCCGCTATGAGTCGGAACCAACTCCACTGCACGTAACAACAACCTAAGCCCCTTGTGTTCCCACTTTGCATGAGTCTTTGACTAGAGGAGACCAAGATGCTGCAACCTTTTCCTGAGGCCTGAATATTAAGGCTCACCTAGTCACCGATGACATGGAACAGTGGGTTAGAGGGCTCTTGTTGTGCGGCCAATCTCTTTTTCATCTCAAAAGACTCTGACTCAAGATACAGGCTACAAGTGGAACATGAGATCCTACCTAGAAAGGTGGCAACAGCAGAGACAGTGGCAGAGGTGGTGGCATGGAAAGACAGAGTAGCTGTGGGCTCTAGACCCATGGACTGAGTAAGGCTGTGTGCCTGTGGGTAGGAGGCTGGCTTGCATCATCCTCCTTAGGACATTTAAATGAATATATATATATTTGTTTTGTATATGTACATCAACTGTTTTTGCTTTGCTCATTAGTGAAATATGAGTTACAAAAGGGAAGCCACAGGAGGAAGCAGGATAACTGCTGTTGCAGGGAGGAAATTGTAGTTATTGAGATGAAACAAAGTATATGATTTGTTGACTGTAAAACTGATGATTTTATCTGTTAAGCTTCACTTAATTCACATTAAAAAGTTGTGTTTTTGTTTTTTTTAAAGACACCCTAATCCTGTAGCTTACATCCTGCAGTGGATTTGGTTTGGGTTTTGTTGCTGTTATTTGACATGTTACAACATGGCTGGACTTTGACATTATACTAAGAAGCTAGCCACAAAGGATCATGGGCTGTACATGGTTTTGTTTATAAGAAAACTCCCAACCAAAGCAACCCACTGCCATCAAGTTGAGTCTGATTCATAGTGGCCTTACAGCCACATTTTCTTCTGTGGAGCAGATGGTGGGTTTGAACCACCAATCTTTTGGTTAGCAGCCAAGTGATTTAACCACTGTGCAACCAGGACTGCTTTATGAAATGTCCAGAATAGTCAAATTCAGAGTGACAGTAAGTCAACTGTTGGGTTGTTCAGGCTGGAGGGAGGGGGTGCTGGAGAGTGATGAAAATGTTTTAAAATTAACATGGGTGATGATGGGACAGGCAATCTACAAAAAGAGGAAGGTTGGCAGAGAAAAGATGAAGGACACACAGAGAGGAGTACAAGAGTTAACATGGATAGAGGTAAATATTGTTACCTGTTGGTAGATGGAGAGGATTGCAATCATTGGAATGAAGCAAAGTATATGATTTGCTGAATGAGAAACTGATGATCTGCTCTGGGTTGGAAACAACTCAACAGCGCTTAACATCAACAACCAACTGTGAGAGGATAAATTTGCTTGTTAAAGTCATCCACTTGTTAAAGTCATCCACTTGTGGTATTTCTGTTAAAGCTGCACTAGAGAGCTAAGACGTTAGGAGCTGAGATACGCATATATTTAGCTTTAATAAAAATACTGTACTTTATAGAGCTGGTACAAGATTAAATGAGATCATCAGGATAGAATGCTTAGAACTGGCACATCAAAATCAATAAAACGTAAATCACTGCTAGGATGGCAGGGCCATGAAGATACCTGACTAACAATTGTGGACTTTCAGTATTTGTAAAGAGTCCCTGGATGGTACAAAGGGTTAAGTGCCCAGAGGCACCTCAGAAGAAAAGCCTGGTAATCTGCTTCCAAAAGGTCACAGCCTTGAAAACCTATGGAGCAGTTCTAATCTACACATAGAGGGCAACCAGCAACAACAGCAAAGTATTTTGCATGTATTTTTCTTATTTAATCTTCACCTTTTCACTTGATGATGCTGAAAATGGGAGGCAGCCAAACTTCTGTAGCATCGATGTCCCCTGTCTGGTAGGTTGTTCTGTCTGAACTCGGTCGTGCTCCACTCACTGAGGTGCCTGACTTCCGGCTCTAACCATCATAGTTCCAGACTGATCCCTGATCATGGAGGGACCTGGCATCCTCCGCTCCCATCTCTGGGATAGAGGAGCTAAGAGTCTGCATCCTCACGACCCCAAAGGATGTTGCATCGATTTTCTCCTTTGTGTTGTCCACCCAGCATCCCAGAATGACGTGGTCCTGAGCCTCTGGCCTCCGCTCAGACCAGGCCTGTGGTGGCTCAGGAACAACTTCCCCTCCCCCAGGATGGCAGCAGCAGGAAGCGGGAAGAATGAGAGCCTCCAGCTGGCCCGGAAGACGGACCTCCCTGTGCCCATCAGCCCTCCAAGAACCCCCACCTCCACAAGGGCTTGGGATCCGCCAGAAAAGTCAGGCAACTTTTCAGGGACTGAGGATGAGGGGGAGGCGAGGTCTCCAGGCCTGGGACTAGGTCCAGTCCCTGTGGGTAGCACAGTGCCCAGCCCCGCCCCTCCGGACTGTGCCCCATCCATAGCTCCAGACTTTGACCCTGTGTACCAGTCCCAGCAGACAGAAGGCTGAGGACAGGACGCCCCAGAATTGGGATCCCTCTTAAAGAAACTGGAACCCTTTGCCTACCACAGCTACCTGTTTTCTCCACAAGTTTGGCTCGCCAGGTGAGTGGTAGATTCACTTTTGATCTGGGGGCAGGATCGGTAAGACTCAATATCTTCCCTTTGTCCCCAGAGAAGGCTTCATATCCAAGCCTGGGGCAGAGAACAGCAGAAAAGACAGACCCAGTCTAGGGGCAGACATCCAGCGGAGATGAAGCTGTAGCTGGGACTGCATTTCACCTCTCCTTGCCTCAGTTTCCTCACCTGGAACACAGGGATCCTAACTCACCTCCTCCAGGGCTAATTTGAGTATGAAAAGAAGTGTTGAATGTAAAATGTTTAGCACAGAGGGAGGACTCATAAATGGTGATGGTGGTGGGGTTGTTCCTTGTCATAGTGTCCATTCCAACTCCTGGTTACCCCATGTGTGCAGAGTAGGAATGCTCCATCCATCCAGAGCAGATTGCTAGGTCTGTCTTCAGAGGCACCTCTGGGTAGATTTGAACCACCAACCTTTCTGCTAGGAGTCAAGCACTTAACCGTTTGTACCACCCAGGGACACCTCTATAAATGGTAGTTATTGTTATTGTTGTTGTTGTTGTTTTACTAGGACGTAGAATTTATGGATTCCTGGTGTGACTCTGTAGGATAAGCACTGGACTGCTTAGTAGAAGGTCAGCAGTTCAAACCTACCAGCAGCTCTTCAGAAACCCTACACAGGGTTGCTGAGTCAGAAACCAACTCAATGGCACTTAACAACAGGAGCTTTGATAGAATTTACCCCTTATTAAAACAGTCATGGTGGCTCTGTAGGGTAAGCACTGGACTGCTAGTTCAAAGCCAGCAGCCATTCAAGAGGGAGAAAGATGAACCTGTCTGCTCCTACAAAAATTTAATTTGGGAAACCCTATACAAGATCATTGGAGTCTTGGTGTGGCACTATGGGTTAATGCGCTGGACTATAAAGTCAGTTTGAACCACAAGGTCAGCAGTTCAAACCCACCAGCTGCTTCTTGAAAATCCTATAAAGGGTTGCTAAGAGCTCTGGTAGTGTAGTGGTTACGAATCGGGCTGCTATACTCAGGGTCAGCAGTTTGAAACTACCAGCTGTTCCGTGGGAGAAAGAGGAGGCTTTCTGCTCCCGTAAAGATTTACGGCCTCGGAAACCCTGTACAGTGTTGCTATGAGTCGGAACTGACTCCACAGCACATAACAACAAATGAGTCAGAACCGATTTAACAGCACTTAACAACAACAACAACAACATGCTGGTTGTCTTGGTGTGTCGCTTGCTGTAGGATAAGCACAGACTGCTAACTGCAAGGTCGGCAGTTCAAACCCACCAGCCCCTCCTCTGAAACACTCTGAATCGGAAGATGGCACTTACCAACAACAACAACAAACAGTGAAGTGGAGCCCTGGTGTGGTACTGTAGGATAAGCACAGACTGCTAACTGCAAGATTCTGTGGTTCAAACCCACCAGCCGCTCTTTGGAAACCCAATGCAAGGTCACAATGAGTCAAAATCAGCCGGACGGCACTTAATAACATGCTGGTGGTGCTATAGGATAAGCACTGGGACCTTCCAGCAGTGATCTAGCATGTAATCATTTGAACCATCCAGGAATCCTTACAGTTGCTCTGTTGTTGTGAAGTGTTGTTGAGTTGGTTCTGATTCAGTGACCCTGTATAGTGTTCCTGAAGAGTGCCTGGTGGGTTTGAACCACCAACCTTGTGGCTATCAGTCTAGTGCTTATCCTACAACGCCACACCAGGACTTTCTGGGCATAAAATTAGATTTACATAATGTCATTTTTTGTTTAGTTTTTAAAAGGCAACTGAGTCAGGATACAGTTTTTCCTTTTCAATTCTATTCCCACCAACAACACAAGAAAAATTCCCATAAACGTATTGTGCATTTTTCAAATGCCAGATACTGAAATGTGACTGTTTCTCTTCACTTGCTGAACTCTCAGATGTTTCAAATGATGGTGCTTTGCCCCTGTGCAGGGGCAGAATGTTGTTGTTTTTGTCAAGTGCTGTTGAGTTGATTCCAACCCACAGTGACCCTGTATAGGGTTTCCAAGGAGCAGCTGGTGAACTTGAACCACAACCTTGTAGTTCAAACGGCATTGCAGTCTGACGTATTAGCCCACAGTGCCACACCAAGACTCTGCAG